>NC_041386.1:63117858-63130514 GCF_002162155.2 Triticum dicoccoides
GCCCCTCTGTTACTGGCTGCTCTTCGAGACAGAAACTTTGGAGGTCGTGGTCATGATCACGCAAATGTCTACTAACCAGTCGTCAGTTCTGATTCAGGTTAATTAATGAAAGTTCGTTTCCCCTCCAAAAGAAAACTCATATACCCAAGAAATGTAGGCTGATTTTCGAAAATGTTCAGGAAATAGAAAAAAATGTTGTTGATTGGAAAATTGTTAACAAATTTGAACAAATACTCGGAAATTTAAAAAAAATCGTTAGTTTAAAAAAATTCACGAATTTTAAAAAAATCGTAATTTAAAAAAATGTTCAATGATTTAAAAAAATGTTCTCAAATATGAAAAATGTTCCCGAGTTGATAAAATAAAATTTTCATAAATTGATAATAAAACTACACATGTTAATAAATTGATTAAAAAAATAATAAATAACAAAGTAAAAAGAAGGACAAGCCTAATTAAATAAATAAATAAGGCCGAGAATTTCTATAAGCTTCGCAAAATCGGTTGAAAGGAACAGTATGAGCCGGCCAACTTAAGGATATGACAACTGGAGCAGTGTACACTATGTACCAATAAGCACCAAATAGTATTGTCCCCCGCAAGGTTCCAGTTTGTTTGTTTTTCTACTGGTCTTCTTTTGTTTTCTTCTTTCCGCATTTTTTTATTTGCTTTCAAATAATTGAATATTAGAAATATTTCTAAAATTTCAAGAAAATTTTTAAACTTAAGATATTTTTAAATTTCAGAACAATCAATAAATTCCCAGCAATTTGTTAAAATAATATCATTTTCTAAAGTATTATATATTTTTCTGAATTTCCAAATATTAACATTAATGAACACTTTCCAAAATTTGTTAGCATATTTTTAATTTTTAAAACTTTTTAAATGCATGAACATTTTTTTAATTCACAAACCATTTGATATTCCTGAATATATTTTTTTGAAATTTAGAGACATTTTTAAATTCTGGAACATTGCTTTTAATTATGGACATTTTTTAGAACTCACAAACATTTTTCATTTCCGCAAAAAATGATATTGTTTTCCTATTATTGCCAATTATTTATATTTTTTCCCTCCTTTTTCTAGTTTCCCTTTTGTGTGTTTTCCCTTCTCTACTCCGTATGGACCAAGGCCCACATAGATAGACCGGCGAGCTGTCGAAGGGACGCCTGGAGGCGTGCGCATTTGTTCGCCATCACGTGCTCTATGCGCTAACAAGGAGCTCTAATGTCGACCTGAAGGCTGAGTGGCCGACGATGGAACATTCCATGGCAGGAAGACAAAAAAGGTCCGGCCTATTTAGTCAAGGTTCACTAAGTTATGAGGCTAGACATGCCATGTTTTTTGACATAAAAACTGATCCAACTCAACCAGATTAGATAGAACTAGCCTCTTTCGAAATAGGCTTTTGGCCCGCTCTTTAGGGAAAACACCAACATGCTTGTGAAATTTTGTTAGTTTTCTGGCCGAGTGCCGAGGGGAGCTCGTGGGACATTCGAATATGTAGATCCAGAGTAAGGCATCTTCTCTCTTTCTCGTGAGCTTCATACATTGCAGCTTTGTTTGGTTTCTTTTGGAAATTGAATTGTTAAACTTATATACACGACTTTTTATTGTTTTGATGAGCAGGCACTATATGTCTGGCCAGCTAAGTGAGAAGAGTAGCATTTATTGTTCAATACAAGTAAAAGCAAGATTGGGGTCCTCTGTCCTCTGCCGATGTGGCCGGTTCAGTCTTTCAAAGGTGCACATAGGGATATGATGTGTGTTCATAGAGGTGAGTGTGCGTGCGTGTATGTGAGTGTCTGCATCTATTGACATAAAAAAGTATATCAAAATCGGTGCATATATTTTATGTATGATATATTATCAAATCTAATTGAGCACTGACGTGTTTGCATGTGAAAAGCCTAATGTATTTTCACGTGATTTTAATTTCATCGGTGTTTCACAAATTTAAAAGCCCGGTGTTTCTACTCTTTTCTTTTACCCCAAAAGAATGTAAGGTATATGGTCCAGCTCGTCCTTCACCCAACCTTAGGTACTTTCGGCCCTCTCTCTTTTTTGGTTTTTTTCCTCATATATCTGGGTCGTTTCATCGATTTTCCTTAAAACAAAACTACCAAATAAAATTATAGTGTATTTAGTAAGCTAATAAGTGTTAATCACGAGCAGGATTCGATAAACATATATTTACATAATCATATTAATATAGGCAAATAATGTTGGAAATATGCCCTAGAAGCAATAATAAAATGTTATTATTATATTTCCTTATTCATGATAATTGTCTATTGTTCATGTTATAATTGTGTTATCCGGAAATCGTAATACATGTGTGAATGCACAGACCACAGCATGTCCCTAGTGAGCCTTTAGTTGACTAGCTCGTTGATCAATAGATGGTTACGGTTTCCTGACCATGGACATTGGATGTCGTTGATAACGGGATCACATCATTAGAAGACCCCTAAGTGGGCTGGGCGCCACCCCCCTAGGGCCCATGCGCCTAGGGTTGGGGGGGACCCTAAAGGGGGAGCCCCCCTTGGCTTGAGGGGCAAGCCCCCTCCCTTTTGAAGTAAATATGCCCTAGAGGCAATAATAAAGTTATTATTTTTTTCCTTATTTCATGATAAATGTTTATTATTCATGCTAGAATTATATTAACCGGAAACATAATACATGTGTGAATACATAGACAAACAGAGTGTCACTAGTATGCCTCTACTTGACTAGCTCGTTGATCAAAGATGGTTAAATTTCCTAACCATATACATGAGTTGTCATTTGATTAACGGGATCACATCATTAGGATAATGATGTGATTGACTTGACCCATTCTGTTAGCTTAGCACTTGATCGTTTAGTTTGTTGCTATTGCTTTCTTCATGACTTATACATGTTCCTATGACTATGAGATTATGCAACTCCCATTTACCGGAGGAACACTTTGTGTGCCACCACACGTCACAACGTAACTGGGTGATTATAAAGGTGCTCTACAGGTGTCTCCAAAGGTACTTGTTGGGTTGGCATATTTCGAGATTAGGATTTGTCACTCCGATTGTCGGAGAGGTATCTCTGGGCCCACTCGGTAATGCACATCACTATAAGCCTTGCAAGCATTGCAACTAATGAGTTAGTTGCGGGATGATGTATTACGGAACGAGTAAAGAGACTTGCCGGTAACGAGATTGAACTAGGTATTGAGATACCGACGATCGAATCTCGGGCAAGTAACATACCGATGACAAAGGGAACAACGTATGTTGTTATGCGGTCTGACCGATAAAGATCTTCGTAGAATATGTAGGAGCCAATATGGACATCCAGGTCCCGCTATTGGTTATTGACCAGAGAGGTGTCTCGGTCATGTCTACATAGTTCTCAAACCCGTAGGGTCCGCACGCTTAACGTTCGTTGACGATATAATACTATATGAGTTATGTATGTTGATGACCGAATATTGTTCGGAGTCCGAGATGAGATCACGGACATGACGAGGAACTCCGGAATAGTCCGGAGATAATGTTTGATATATGGGATAGTAGTGTTTAATCTCCGGAAGGGTTCCGGATGTTTCCCGAAATGTTTGGGCACGAGAACACTTTATCTGGGCCAAAGGGGAAAGCCCACGAGGCTTTTGGAAAGTGCAAAAGGAAGTTTTGCGGAGACCAGAGGCTAGACGCCAGGAACCCTGGCGTCTAGGGGGTAGACGCCGGGAACCCTGGCGTCTAGCCCTGGAGTCCGAGAAGGACTCTTGCCTTTCGGGTGAAACCGACTTTAAGGAGGCTTTTACTCCAAGTTTCGACCCTAGGGCTCAACATATAACTAGAGGGGTAGGGCTAGCACCAAAGACACATCAAGAAACACCAAGCCGTGTGCCGGCAACCCCGTCCCCTCTAGTTTATCCTCCGTCATAGTTTTCGTAGTGCTTAGGCGAAGCCCTGTGGAGATTGTTCTTCACCAACACCGTCACCACGCCGTCGTGCTGCCGAAACTCATCTACTACTTCACCCTCTTGCTGGATCGAGAAGGCGAGGGCGTCACCGAGCCGAACGTGTGCAGAACTCGGAGGTGTCGTGCTTTCGGTACTTGGATCGGTCGGACGTGAAGACGTACGACTACATCAACCGCGTTGATATAACGCTTCCGTGAACGGTCTACAAGGGTACGTAGACAACACTCTCCCCTCTCGTTGCTATGCATCACCATGATCTTGCATGTGTGTAGGAATTTTTTTGAAATTACTACGTTCCCCAACAGTGGCATTCGAGCCTAGGTTTTATGCGTTGATGTTGTGCACGAGTAGAACACAAGTGAGTTGTGGGCGATATATGTCATACTGCTTACCAACATGTCATACTTTGGTTCGGCGGTATTGTTGGATGAAGCGGCCCGGACCGACATTACGCGTACGCTTACGCGAGACTGGTTCTACCGACGTGCTTTGCACACAGGTGGCTGGCGGGTGTCAGTTTCTCCAACTTTAGTTGAACCAAGTATGGCTACGCCCGGTCCTTGCGAAGGTTAAAACAACACCAAGTTGACAAACTATCGTTGTGGTTTTGATGCGTAGGTAAGAACAGTTCTTGCTTAAGCCCGTAGCAGCCACGTAAAACTTGCAACAACAAAGTAGAGGTCGTCTAACTTGTTTTTGCAGGGCATGTTGTGATATGATATGGTCAAGACATGATGCTAAATTTTATTGTATGAGATGATCATGTTTTGTAACCGAGTTATCGGTAACTGGCAGGAGCCATATGGTTGTCGCTTTATTGTATGCAATGCAATCGCCCTGTAATGCTTTACTTTATCACTAAGCGGTAGCGATAGTCGTAGAAGCATAAGATTTGCGAGACGACAACGATGCTACGATGGAGATCAAGGTGTCACGCCGGTATGAGCCATATGGTCATGTTTTGTAACCGAGTTATCGGCAACTGGCAGGAGCCATATGGTTGTCGCTTTATTGCATGCAATGCAATTGCGCTGTAATGCTTTACTTTATCACTAAGCGGTAGCGATAGTCGTGGAAGCATAAGATTGGCGAGACAACAATGATGCAACGATGGAGATCAATGTGTCGCGCCGGTGACGATGGTGATCATGACGTTGCTTTGGAGATGGAGATCACAAGCACAAGATGATGATGACCATATCATATCACTTATATTGATTGCATGTGATGTTTATCTTTTATGCATCTTATCTTGCTTTGATTGACGGTAGCATTATAAGATGATCTCTCACTAAATTTCAAGATAAAAGTGTTTTCCCTGAGTATGCACTGTTGCCAAAGTTCGTCGTGCCCAGACACCACGTGATGATCGGGTGTGATAAGCTCTACGTCCATCTACAACGGGTGCAAGCCAGTTTTTGCATACGCAGAATACTCAGGTTAAACTTGACGAGCCTAGCATATGCAGATATGGCCTCGGAACACTGAGACCAAAAGGTCAAGCGTGAATCATATAGTAGATATGATCAACATATTGATGTTCACCATTGAAAGCTACTCCATTTCACGTGATGATCGGTTATAGTTTAGTTGATTTGGATCACGTGGTCACTTAGAAGATTAGAGGGATGTCTTTCTAAGTGGGAGTTCTTAAGTAATATGATTAATTGAACTTAAATTTATCATGAACTTAGTACCTGATAGTATTTTGCTTGTCTATGTTGATTGTAGATAGATGGCCCGTGCTGTTGTTCCGTTGAATTTTAATGCGTTCCTTGAGAAAGCAAAGTTGAAAGATGATGGTAGTAATTACACGGACCGGGTCCGTAACTTGAAGATTATCCTCATTGCTGCACAGAAGAATTACGTCCTGGAAGCACCGCTAAGTGCCAAGCCTGCTGCAGGAGCAACACCAGATGTTATGAACGTCTGGCAGAGCAAAGCTGATGACTACTCAATAGTTCAGTGTGCCATGCTTTACGGCTTAGAACCGGGTCTTCAACGACGTTTTGAACGTCATGGAGCATATGAGATGTTTCAGGAGTTGAAGTTAATATTTCAAGCAAATGCCCGGATTGAGAGATATGAAGTCTCCAATAAGTTCTATAGCTGCAAGATGGAGGAGAATAGTTCTGTCAGTGAACATATACTAAAAATGTCTGGGTATCATAATCACTTGACTCAACTGGGAGTTAATCTTCCTGTTGATAGTGTCATTGACAGAGTTCTTCAATCACTACCACCAAGCTACAAGAGCTACGTGATGAACTATAACATGCAAGGGATGGATAAGACAATTCCCGAGCTCTTCGCAATGCTAAAGGCTGCGGAGGTAGAAATCAAGAAGGAGCATCAAGTGTTGATGGTCAATAAGACCGCCAGTTTCAAGAAAAAGGGCAAAGGGAAGAAGAAGGGGAACTTCAAGAAGAACAGCAAACAAGTTGCTGCTCAGGAGAAGAAACCCAAATCTGGACCTAAGCCTGAAACTGAGTGCTTCTACTGCAAGTAGACTGGACACTGGAAGCGGAACTGCCCCAAGTATTTAGCGGATAAGAAGGATGGCAAGATGAACAAAGGTATATGTGATATACATGTTATTGATGTGTACCTTACTAGAGCTCGCAGTAGCACCTGGGTATTTGATACTGGTTCTGTTGCTAATATTTGCAACTCGAAATAGGGACTACAGATTAAGCGAACACTGGCAAAGGACGAGGTGACGATGCGCGTGGGAAATGGTTCCAAAGTCGATGTGATCGCGGTCTAGATTAGTTTTAGAGCTAAATAATTGTTATTTGGTGCCAGCGTTGAGCATGAACATTATATTTGGATCTTGTTTGATGCGAGACGGTTATTCATTTAAATCAGAGAATAATGGTTGTTCTATTTATATGAGTAATATCTTTTATGGTCATGCACCCTTGAAGAGTGGTCTATTTTTGATGAATCTCGATAGTAGTGATACACATATTCATAATGTTGAAGCCAAAAGATGCAGAATTGATAATGATAGTGCAACTTATTTGTGGCACTGCCGTTTAGGTCATATCGGTGTAAAGCGCATGAAGAAACTCCATACTGATGGACTTTTGGAATCACTTGATTATGAATCACTTGGTACTTGCGAACCGTGTCTCATGGGCAAGATGACCAAAACGCCGTTCTCCGGTACTATGGAGAGAGCAACGGATTTGTTGGAAATCATACATACAGATGTATGTGGTCCGATGAATGTTGAGGCTCGTGGCGGATATCGTTATTTTCTCACCTTCACAGATGATTTAAGCAGATATGGGTATATCTACTTAATGAAACATAAATCTGAAACATTTGAAAAGTTCAAAGAATTTTATAGTGAAGTTGAAAATCATCGTAACAAGAAAATAAAATTTCTACGATCTGATCGTGGAGGAGAATATTTGAGTTACGAGTTTGGTCTACATTTGAAACAAAGCGGAATAGTTTCGCAACTCATGCCACCCGAAACACCACAGCGTAATGGTGTGTCCGAACGTCGTAATCGCACCTTACTAGATATGGTGCGATCTATGATGTCTCTTACTGATTTACCGCTATCGTTTTGGGGTTATGCTTTAGAGACGGCCGCATTCACGTTAAATAGGGCACCATCGAAATCCGTTGATACGACGCCTTATGAACTGTGGTTTGGCAAGAAACCAAAGTTGTCGTTTCTTAAAGTTTGGGGCTGCGATGCTTATGTGAAAAAGCTTCAACCTGATAAGCTCGAACCCAAATCGGAGAAACGTGTCTTCATAGGATACCCAAAGGAGACTGTTGGGTACACCTTCTATCACAGATCCGAAGGCAAGACATTCGTTGCCAAGAATGGATCCTTTCTAGAGAAGGAGTTTCTCTCGAAAGAAGTGAGTGGGAGGAGAGTAGAACTTGATGAGGTAACTCTACCTGCTCCCTTATTGGAAAGTAGTTCATCACAGAAACCGGTTTCTATGACACCTACACCAATTAGTGAGGAAGTTAATGATGATGATCATGGAACTTCAGATCAAGTTATTACTGAACCTCGTAGATCAACCAGAGTAAGATCCGCACCAGAGTGGTACGGTAATCCTGTTCTGGAAGTCATGCTACTAGATCATGATGAACCTACGAACTATGAAGAAGCGATGGTGAGCCAAGATTCCGCAAAATGGCTAGAAGCCATGAAATCTGAGATGGAATCCATGTATGAGAACAAAGTGTGGACTTTGGTTGACTTGGCCGTTGATCGGCAAGCACTTGAGAATAAATGGATCTTCAAGATGAAGACCGACGCTGACGGTAATGTTACTGTCTACAAAGCTCGACTTGTTACAAAAGGTTTTCGACAAGTTCAAGGGATTGACTACGATGAGACCTTCTCACCCGTAGCGATGCTTAAGTCTGTCCGAATCATGTTAGCGATTGCCGCATTTCATGATTATGAAATTTGGCAGATGGATGTCAAAACTGCATTCCTGAATGGATTTCTGGAAGAAAAGTTGTATATGATGCAACCAGAAGGTTTTGTCGATCCAAAGGAAGCTAACAAAGTGTGCAAGCTCCAGCGATCCATTTATGGACTGGTGCAAGCTTCTCGGAGTTGGAATAAACGCTTTGATAGTGTGATCAAAGCATTTGGTTTTGTATAGACTTTTGGAGAAGCCTGTATTTACAAGAAAGTGAGTGGGAGCTCTGTAGCATTTCTGATATTATGTGTGGATGACATATTACTAATCTGATATAGAATTTCTGGATAGCATAAAGGGGTACTTGAATAAAAGTTTTTCTATGAAAGACCTCGGTGAAGCTGCTTACATATTGGGCATCAAGATCTATAGAGATAGATCAAGATGCTTAATTGGACTTTCACAAAGCACATACCTTGACAAAGTTTTGAAAAGGTTCAAAATGGATCAAGCAAAGAAAGGGTTCTTGCCTGTGTTACAAGGTGTGAAGTTGACTAAGACTCAATGCCCGACCACTTCAGAAGATAGAGAGAAGATGAAAGATGTTCCATATGCTTCAGCCATAGGCTCTATCATGTATGCAATGCTGTGTACCAAACCTGATGTGTGCCTTGCTATAAGTCTAGCAGGGAGGTACCAAAGTAATCCATGAATGGATCACTGGACAGCGGTCAAGAACATACTGAAATACCTGAAAAGGACTAAGGATATGTTTCTCGTATATGGAGGTGACAAAGAGCTCATCGTAAATGGTTACGTTGACGCAAGCTTTGACACTGATCCGGACGATTCTAAATCGCAAACCGGATACGTGTTTATATTAAACGGTGGAGCTGTCAATTGGTGCAGTTCTAAAAAAAGCGTCGTGACGGGATCTACGTGTGAAGCGGAGTACATAGCTTCTTCGGAAGCAGCAAATGAAGGAGTCTGGATGAAGGAGTTCATATCCGTTCTAGGTGTCATACCTAGTGCATCGGGTCCAATGAAAATCTTTTGTGACAATACTGGTGCAATTGCCTTGGCAAAGGAATCCAGATTTCACAAGAGAACCAACCACATCAAGAGACGCTTCAATTCCATCCGGGATTTAGTCCAGGTGGGAGACATAGAAATTTGCAAGATACACACGGATCTGAATGTTGCAGACCCGTTGACTAAGCCTCTCCCACGAGCAAAACATGATCAGCACCAAGGCTCCATGGGTGTTAGAATCATTACTGTGTAATCTAGATTATTGACTCTAGTGCAAGTGGGAGACTGAAGGAAATATGCCCTAGAGCCAATAATAAAGTTATTATTTATTTCCTTATTTCATGATAAATGTTTATTATTCATGCTAGAATTGTATTAACCGGAAACATGATACATGTGTGAATACATAGACAAACAGAGTGTCACTAGTATGCCTCTACTTGACTAGCTCGTTGATCAAAGATGGTTAAGTTTCCTAACCATATACATGAGTTGTCATTTGATTAACGGGATCACATCATTAGGAGAATGGTGTGATTGACTTGACCCATTCCGTTAGCTTAGCACTTGATCGTTTAGTTTGTTGCTATTGCTTTCTTTATGACTTATACATGTTCCTATGACTATGAGATTATGCAACTCCCGTTTACCGGAGGAACACTTTGTGTGCCACCAAACGTCACAACGTAACTGGGTGATTATAAAGGTGCTCTACAGGTGTCTCCAAAGGTACTTGTTGGGTTGGCATATTTCGAGATTAGGATTTGTCACTCCGATTGTTGGAGAGGTATCTCTGGGCCCACTCGGTAATGCACATCACTATAAGCCTTGCAAGCATTGCAACTAATCAGTTAGTTGCGGGATGATGTATTACGGAACGAGTAAAGAGACTTGCCGGTAACGAGATTGAACTAGGTATTGAGATACCGACGATCGAATCTCGGGCAAGTAACATACCGATGACAAAGGGAACAACGTATGTTGTTATGCGGTCTGACCGATAAAGATCTTCATAGAATATGTAGGAGCCAATATGGACATCCAGGTCCCGCTATTGGTTATTGACCAGAGAGGTGTCTCGGTCATGTCTACATAGTTCTCAAACCCGTAGGGTCCGCACGCTTAACGTTCGTTGACGATATAATACTATATGAGTTATGTATGTTGATGACCGAATATTGTTCGGAGTCCGAGATGAGATCACGGACATGACGAGGAACTCTGGAATAGTCCGGAGATAAAGTTTGATATATGGGATAGTAGTGTTTAATCTTCGGAAGGGTTCCGGAATTCACCGGAAGGGGTTCTGGATGTTTCCCGAAATGTTTGGGCACGAGAACACTTTATCTGGGCCAAAGGGGAAAGCCCACGAGGCTTTTGGAAAGTGCAAAAGGAAGTTTTGCGGAGACCAGAGGCTAGACGCCAGGAACCCTGGCGTCTAGGGGGTAGACGCCGGGAACCCTGGCGTCTAGCCCTGGAGTCCGAGAAGGACTCTTGCCTTTCGGGTGAAACCGACTTTGAGGAGGCTTTTACTCCAAGTTTCGACCCCAGGGCTCAACATATAAATAGAGGGGTAGGACTAGCACCAAAGACACATCAAGAAACACCAAGCCGTGTGCCGGCAACCCCGTCCCCTCTAGTTTATCCTACGTCATAGTTTTCGTAGTGCTTAGGCGAAACCCTGCGGAGATTGTTCTTCACCAACACCATCACCACGCTGTCGTGCTGCCGGAACTCATCTACTACTTCGCCCCTCTTGCTGGATCAAGAAGGCGAGGACGTCACCGAGCCGAACGTGTGCAGAACTCGGAGGTGCCGTGCTTTCGGTACTTGGATCGGCCGGACGTGAAGACGTACGACTACATCAACCGCGTTGATATAACGCTTCCGCGAACGGTCTACGAGGGTACGTAGACAACACTCTTCCCTTTCATTGCTATGCATCACCATGATCTTGCGTGTGCGTAGGAATTTTTTTGAAATTACTACGTTCCCCAACACCCTTGGCCGCCGCCCCCCCTCTAGATCTCATCTAGAGGGGCCGGCCCCCTCCCCCCTTCACCCTATAAATAGAGGGGTGGAGGGAGGGCAGCAACACCACTTCCAAGGCGCAGCCTTCCCTCTCCCAACACCTTCTCCTCCTCCGTTGAGCTTGGCGAAGCCCTGCCGAAGCCCTGCGAGCTCCACCACCACGCCGTCGTGCTTCCGGAGTTATTTCCCAACTTCTCCTTCCCTCTTGCTGGATCAAGAAGGAGGAGACGTCTGCGGGCTGTACGTGTGTTGAACGCGGAGGCGCCGTTGTTCGGCGTTCAGATCGGAATCAACCGCGATCTGAATCGCTGCGAGTACGACTCCTTCATCCGCGTTCTTGTAACGCTTCCGTTTCGTGATCTTCAAGGGTATGAAGATACACTTCCCTCTCTCTCGTTGCTAGTCTCTCCATAAATTGATCTGGATGATGCGTAGAATTTTTTTTTAATTTCTGTAACGATCCCCAACAAATAAATCGTAGACTAACATATTAGAATATTAATATTCATACCCGTCGCAGCGGGCAATTATCTAGTTTACACTAAAATGCTGAAAGAGGTGGCACTCACATACACATACGCGTCGACAAGAACAACCTGTCATCGAAGAGGAAGCCTTGGTTCACGAACCGGCAGAAGGAGATGTTCGTCCGTGACGGCCTGAACTGGGTGAGAACTCGGCCGTGGACGATGGTCGTTCATTTTGAAGGCTGGCTGGTGTGTCGGCTGCTGGCTTTGTTGCCGACTGCTAGCTTTGTTGCCGGCGTCAAAAACTTGTTCATTTTGAAAGCTGCCTGGTGTGCCGACTGCTGACTTTGTTGCCGGCACCAAAAACTTGTTCATTTTGAAAGCTGGCTCGTGTACCCCTGACCTTGTTGCCGGTGTCAAAAATCATATCCATTTTGAAGGCTGGCTAGTGTGCCGCTTGTTGGCTTTGTTGCCGGCGTGAAAATGAAAGATGATCATTCTGCATGCCACTGCCTTTGTTGTCGGCCGGCATGAACTGGTGTGAACCGCTGCTGCTGGCGTGAATTATGACCGTTGTCATTTAGCTACATCTTTTATTGTTTTCAAATTTACATGCACACTGACCAGATGCGGCCGCGTATTGGGCGCACGTCCGGCATATCCACAAATTCAATAGGGACACAACCTCATTGTCATCCGAACTAATGAAATTCAGACAAAATGGACGTCCGTTTAGGATGTGTGTTGAAGCTG
>NC_041386.1:63130816-63137667 GCF_002162155.2 Triticum dicoccoides
TGCAGCGCACAAAAGTTGAGGGAGGAGTCATGCAGAGAGGCTCCCCCTGCTGGAAATCGAGTTTTCTCCATGTACAGGACCGAACATGTTGTACATTGCCGTGCGAGCGCGAGCGCGTGTCGACGAATGACATCGCAACAGACATACGCGTCGACACGCACGCATGCAGTCCTCGCGCCTTGGCCGTATGCCCCGTATGGCCGTATCCAACCATTCTCCCTGTACATCCAACAGGATCGCGCCCAGAAGTGACCGCAGATCTGAATCTCCCTCCCGGTGCATCTCTTGGACTCTTGCACGGAGCAAGCAGCCAAGCACCACGCCGTACCACCATCATCATCATGGCTCATGGGATCGTGCAACCAAAGGCGTCACCGCCTGCGGCACGCCGGCCGGGGACCCGACCGCCACCAGCTCCCGCGCCAGCGCGTACCTGAAGGCCATGTTGTGGGGCCTCCACTCCACGCCGCCGCCGCCGCCGCCGCGCGGCCTCCCCTGCTGCCGCACCGCCGCCCGGAGGCCCTCCGGGAGGCACGGCTCCACCACGCGCAGCAGCTCCTGCGCGGCCAGCCCGGCGTCCCGAGCGTACGACTCGAGCACCTTGGGCAGGATCACCCTGCTCCTGCCGCGCCCCGACCCGCGCACGCCCACGTTGCCCCGGATGAACTCCTCCTTGGCCGCCTCCAGCTGCTGGAACACCCGCTTCGGGCTGTACAGCCGCACCTGACCACGATCAACACGAGACGACGCGATCCGTCAGCTCCATGCGCTGTTGCAGACAAGAAATCATGCGCGCACGTACGTACCACTGGATCCGAGTGGCTCCCGGAGGACAGCGCGAAGTGCACCAGAGGCTCCGGCCGGTCGACGGCGAACCCCTGCAGCTCGTCCTTGTCCCTGGGCTTCCATCTCGGGTACAGGAGCAGCCTGAACCACTGCAGAATTTCAAAAGGGAAGCAGAGCTAATCAGAACCATTATTTGCAATGCCAACTAGCAAAAGAAAATGAAGTTTGGGAATTGAGAAGAGGAGGTAGAATTCTGGACCTGTCCGGAAGAGTGTACTCGGCAGCACAAGATCTGGTACTCGATCAACTCTGCGTTCACCCGCTGGCCATTGATGATGTAGGATACCTGTGGTGCAAAAATGTTTGCCAGGTTAAAATTTTGAGATGGCATGAGCAGGTGCTGTTATATCTAAGGAGGTTCCTGTTAGATGTGGGTATGACCTTGGTAAGCAGCATTCTCTTGCTGTTGCTCTGCGGGATCCCGTATTCAACATGAGCCTGAAAAAATAACCATGTTAGGACTAAGAATATGGTCAGATATATGAGTACAGGCTAAGGAACTATAGTTGCATTACATGCATCATCATGGCATTGTGCACATTGATCCAGAAAGCGAGCTTTTCTTCATTCTTCATTCCACCGAGATCAACCGTTTCTAGCAGCTGAACAAGTGATCTGCAGAGTGACAACACGACAGTCAGTCAAATACAAACAGATGTATGGATAATTTGCTCAATATATGGACTGAAACACATCGATATGGCATGAAAAAAAATACTCACTTGTATTTACACAACATGTCTTTCACATCGGCAGACCTCTGAGCCCCCTTGCAGAGAGCAGACACCTCAATTACAGAATCACATTGCTGGCCCAAATCACCTGAACTGAATGAGCTGTCCTGCCATGCCTCGATGAAGCTCTCTTTCCTGCATCTGGGGCTCCATATATCCCCAGTAAATTTGGAAGAGATCCCACTCGCCGATGAAAAGGACGAGCATGGTGAGGGGAAGAAGGAGTGTTGCACGGCGCTAACATCTCTGAGCCTGATGTATATGCCAGCAATGCATTTGATCATGTCCTCGGATATCTTGTTAGGTGTTTGAGGGACATGATCTGCAATCCTGGTACCCAGGATATCTGCTAAGCTCACAACACTGGTATCCATGCACTTGCCCTCCTGCATCATAAAAGCGATGTTTAGTATCAACATTGCTACAAGATCATATAAGCTGGTTACACATGACGAGAGTTTTCAGGCATTGTTATGTACCTCAACGAACGTTAGAGGCGAGGTATGACATGGTTTAAGAGCTCTAGCGAGATTGTTCGCTGAAGGAGATACTCTAGCCGAGCAGATGGAACGCGGCAGGAGCGAGGAATGGCTGCGCCCGATAATGGTCTTGCTGTCATTGTGCCGTGAAATGCCGGGTTCAGTATTAAGCGCTGCCGTTGTCGACCTGCGTGCCTGAACCATGCGGCTGGACTGCACCAACTGTTGCTTCTTTGGGGTTGAGAAATCGTGCGCCGAAGTTTCAGAGAGTGTGCCGGAAAACGACCTTGTCGATTGCCTGTTTCTTCTCTCCATGTCACAAGCAGAAACCGTGCTGCACAATTGTTGGTCAAAGGCCTGCCGGTAGAGCGTCAGGAGATGCTGCTCCAAGCATATGACTTCTAGCTCCAGTACCGCAATCTCCTTTATGAGCTTCTCGGCTGGCTGGCATGACATGAAAGATAGTTTTTTCGAATCAAGAATTCAAACATACTGCCCTCCAAAAAGAGGTGCATACAACATTAACTCTGAACTTTCTGATTCTTCCGGCATCACTATATCAGGAAAAAAAATACCTTTGGAATGTAGCAGTCTCTCGATAAATTGATAGCACAGGGCTTGTGACCTAATGCTTTCTCTAGAGCGCGCCGCATGGCAAATTGATCATTTAGTCGCTTCTCAAGGTGCTGGACCTGCAGGAGTAGCATCATCATGAGTTTCTGAACCGAATTGAAGTACAACCATATATGTCAACAAACATACAGTCCAACTGATTCTCTGGTCCTATACTGTACTGGGATAACGAGCTTGTGTGCACCTTAAATTTCTCAAATTTGGAATTCATTTTTTACTCGCCGCAACTGAGTAATTTTTTTCATGTAATATTGTCTACCAAGTATGGACACAAGTGATGAACAAGAACTGAATCTCAAAATTTGTATAATTGACATTTTCCTACAGAAATTCGTATAATTGGCCAAATTAGCCCATGGATATGGCATTTAAGAGAAGAGGGACAAGTCAGAATCACGAGCAACTAAGAAACAATCAAGCAAGTCGAAAGCAATTAATAAGAGAGGTCCGGCATGGGCCATATGCCATGGAAATGCAGTAGTAGTGAGCCAAAATGGGATTTTTGTTGATTTCAATCATTTACCTCTTGTACCAAAGAGCATGGAATCTCAGTGCTGTGTGACTGCCTTTTACTGGTGCTCTTATGGTCCTTCGGTTCCCCATCATTCTTGCAAAAAAGGAAAGAAAAAAACACACAGAAAATGGTGAGGCAGGGAGAAGTATGAGATATTTGCAGTAAAAAACACATGTACCCCGAGCTCAAGGTATCTACTCCCTCCGTTCTGAATTACTTGTCTTGGATTTGTCTAGATACAGAGGTATCTAGCACTAAAATGAGTCTAGATACATCCGTATCTAGACAAATCCAAGACAAGTAATTCGGAACGGAGGGAGTAGCAAATACAGTACCAAGACGGTCCTGATCCTTGACAGAACAAAGTGGCTCAGAGATGGAGAAATTGTACAGGAAGGAAAAATGATAGATAGAGAAAAATATCCCAGGATTAGCTGCTGCCACAATTTGACAGGGAAACTGACTCTGCGTATGCACATTAATAAGAGGAAAAACAATGGCGCAAGAATTAAGGGCGCATTTCATCTCTGGATACCTGTTGATGCTGAGCATAGCACCTCGGAGAGGGCGAATCCACGCTCTCCATTCTGAGCATTATTAATTCTCCTAGAACAAAACCAGCGCTGATGCGAGTTCGGCAACGGGTGCTTCTTCTACCTAAGAAATGCAGAATCATATCATCCAGAATCCAACACAGGGTGCTGTAAAGAAACCGCAAGCATGTTTCAGACGCATAAGCCACATGGTGCGAACCTCTTGGAGCAGCTGCGACTCATTGCTGAGCCACTCCACTGCAGCAGGCCGGCGCAGCCGAGCTCAAGAACGGCTCCTCTCCTCCGGCCTGATCTCGCAGGCGAACCCAGCCAAGCTAAAACCTGAAAGAAATCTGCAGCCACATCACACACAGGCCAGAAACCCACAGGAAAGAGAGGGGGGTAATGAGGGACGCTCTCCTATAATGGAGAGGAAGAGGAATCTCACCTGACGCAAAAATCGTCCACAAGGAGGCGGGGTTTCTCGGAGTTGTTGCCGAGGAGCTGATCACCTAACCGACGGAACCACCGGGCCGGGCTGCCTTGTGAATGTCCCCCTTCCCTTGTCCCGGAGCTGCTTCTGCTTCTCTCGGTGGCCGCGTGCGTGCGTGGAGCGTGAGGGCGACGGATGAACTTGAGGGAGGTGCGGTGAGGGCAAGTGCTACCGGAGGGAGAGGGTACTGCTGCCTATGGGAAATCGTACGCCTATTCCGATCGACGATCGGTCGGTCCTCTGCCCTGTCCGGCTGTTCCGATGCTTTGTTTATGGTGGCGACGTATGTTTATGCCTGGCCAAAAACTTACCAACCTCGCTCCTTTTCTATGCAAAGTTTTTATTATTATTATTATTATTACTGGACTGGACTAGAGGTGAGGCGAGGTGAGGGCTCCGGGCGGGCGACTCTCTTCTATCCAGATCTGGAAACTCTTTTCTTCTTTATTTATCCCCACATGCTATGTTGCTCCGAGTGCAAGGCTGCTTGCCTTTTTACTCTCTTGTTACGTCAGGTGTTCAGATCAAATGCTGATGGGTTAACTGAGTCCTTCCTACCACCTTAATCGGACGCACCTTCCATGCCTTAAAGTCACCTGTCTTTGAGTCATTGACATGTGGACCAATCACCTGTTGAACCCATATGCCTTTGGGTCATTGACATGTGGACCAACCACCTGTTGAACCCATATGTCATAGACACAAAGATAAGTGTCTTAAGGCACCGAAGCATCGTCCACCTTAATCATGTGCCACCTAGCTTGGGTTATCTAATAGTAACTCAAGGAGTTTTGCTCTCGGTGAAAAGGAGGATACGGTTGCATTTTCGTACGCATTATGCAGGTTTTGCCTGAAGGGTGGTAATGATGAGCTGATATGGCAGGGGAGGTAAAAAACAGCGCTGCAAGTCAGCATGCAGGCAGGCACAGTAACATGCATGGCTCCGTTCTTTGACCTGCCTGTGAATGTGAAGACTCTGCTATGCTACGCTGCTCGCTGCCGAGGCAATTGATGGAAGTCGTCCTGTGTGTCTACGCACCGGACACGAGCGAGCAGGGGGCGTGGACGGTGGAGATCGCAGAGAGGGAGGGAAGGAGGGAGGGAGTCCAAAACCCCGGAGAAAGCGGCCAAGGAAATGGGCAGGCACAGGCACACGTCCACTGTTGACTGCGGTGAATCTGTCCTCTTTTCACCTCGAAACAGGCGCTCCTTTGCCCTCATGCGCTACCTCCGCTGCTGCGGCTTGACCTCCGTGAGAAACAACTTTGGCAGGTCATGTGACACGCTCACCACATGTGCTACTGTATCTTACTACTCGCTGACACCAGTAGTACCCCGCGGTCAGGCTCACAAGATATCCACAGCGACCGGGACCGTGTCCCGCTAGACCTATCCTACGTGCACACGCAAAAATAGTTGGTTCAACTCCAATGTAGTTTTTACCACTCTCTGTTCACAAATATAAGATGTTTTTTTTACATCCAGCAAATTGTTGGCTTCAATTAAATTTAACAGAAAGCAGCGGAAGAACAACATCTTCCCCCTCCCCCGGTTCGCTCGCTCGCCACCCCTGGGCGACGGGCGAACCCCTCCCCTCTCCTCAAGTCCGTCTCCCCTGCCACCATCATCGGAGTGGACCGTCAGGCCTTGCCCGCGCGGTGCTGGTGGTGGCGGATCGGTCTTTCCTGATCGCGTGGAAGGGGGCGAGTGGTCTCCTGATGGCGGCAGTGCGGCTCGCGGCGAGGATCCCGCGAGCCTCGGGTGCCCTCAGTGCGGTGGTGCGATTGTTGGTCGTGGGGCGGCGTGATGGTGCGGGTTCAGCGGCGCCCGCTCGGCCCATATCTAGGCCCCTTTGGGCCCTATATGGGTTGGGGCGGGTTGCTGGTCTTTGCACGGCGGCTCAGCTCCCTGGAGGTGGAGGTGGTGCGTCAGTGGCTCCGGGTGGCGGCTCCGGACGATGATGACAAGTGTAGTTTTGTTATGCAGTCAATAGTGTTGTCGTTTCTCTTTTTTCTTTCATCTTCGGATCCTCCCCATGTCGTTCTGATGATAAGAGGTTTCCCTGTTTTATATTATAAAGCAATCGCATCATACAACAAGCATGCAGCCCAACCCCAAAGAAGTGCGACGCACGTCGTCATCATCGTCCGATCCCATTACACACGGACTGAAATGAATGAATCAACACTAAAACGCGCTTATATAGTACTCCCTCCGTCTCATATCACTAGTGTAAAAAAACGCTCTTATATTACATTTCCGATTTAGAAAAGAAAAGTTTAGAACGTGAACACGAAGGGAATATATATTGCTGCACGTACATTGATGGTCTAACTCCATATGTGAGCGCTTACGTTACATGGATGCATACACTTGGTTGGATCGTGTCAATTGTCCCAGAGCTGGGAGTAAATTGCACAGAAGTACCACAATTGGGGCATTGGAAGTAGATTGGTACTAAGTTTGGTAATTTTTACATGTCAGTACCAAGTCTGGGGCTATACGTTACAAAAAGGTCTAAATCGCGTATAAACGCGTATTGACAGTGTATCTGACCGGCGGGGCCCGCCTGTCAGCTGCCGACGTGGCATTTTTTTTGCAGAAACCCCCCCTCCCCCA
>NC_041386.1:63138231-63145471 GCF_002162155.2 Triticum dicoccoides
GCTGCCGTGCCCGCGGTGCCGGAGCCGGGAGACCAAGTTCTGCTACTGGACGGCCGGCGGCGCGCTCCGCAACGTGCCCATCGGCGCCGGCCGCCGCAAGAACCACCCGCTCGGCCCCATCGCCACCGTCGTCGGCCATCACCACCACCACCACCGCGCCGCCGCCGGCTTCGTCCTCGGCTTCCCCAGCCCCTCCTCCTCCCCCACCTCCCCACCGCCCATGTACGCCGACCGGTGGCAGCTCGGGCCGGATGGCTGGTTCTGATCCCATCCCACCGACACAGCCATTGATCGGCTCTTCGCCTGCTGCAACGGAGGGGGGAGAGGCCACGGCGCGAGCAGAGGCCGCGGCGGCGCGAGCAGGGGCAGCTCCGGCGCGAGCGGGGGCGGCGGTGATGCGAGAGGAGCTCGGGCTCGAGGGGATCCTCCCCTCGATCCAGACCGGGCGCCGCCGTGCGGGGGGTTTCTGCAAAAAAAAATGCCACGTCGGCAGCTGACAGGCCGGCCCCGCTGGTCAGATACACTGTCAATACGCGTTTATACGCGATTTAGACCTTTTTGTAACGTATAGCCCCAGACTTGGTACTGACATGTAAAAATTACCAAATTTGATATCAATCTGCTTCCAATGCCCCAACTGCGGTATTTCTGTGCAATTTACTCCAGAGCTGGTTTTGCCTTGGGGCAAGCAGCATACACGCCAAACGCTACATGGGATGGGATGGGATGGGATAGGAGGCGTGCACCGGCTGGATTCGGTGGATGCCTTGCCCAGCCCCATCCCTCATGTACCCTAACCGGGCGTCCGGGCCCCAAATGTCATGTAGCTGCTTGTCACGGAATCCCACTGCAGTTTTAGCTGTGGGTTTGGTCGCGCCCCTCACTCAACTGTTCCTCAAGCATGATCCGGCCCGGCGCCCCCACGTCGCAATCGCACGCGCCCTCCACCACGGTGCACGTAGTACGTACCTAGAGAGCATTATTAGCCCAGGGCATTTTTTTCCTTGCACGACTATTCGTTCTGCTGGACCAATCTTTTGTGCATCGTGCTATATATGTGTATGATAAGAGACGGTACTTGCTTCTGCACTGGCAGTATTTATCGCATCGCACAACAGAGACTTGATGGCTAACGGAAAAGGTACGTTCGGTATATATGCTCCTGCTGGTAGTAAGTTTTGCACTCTCTGGTTTTTTGCTATGTGTTGGCAAATGAAGGGCTTCTGGATATCTGTTACTCCCTCCGTCCAAAATTATTTGTCGCATAAATGGATGTATCTGTCGGAACTGAGGAAGAGTAAGAAGAAAGGAGACGTTCCTTGTCCCACTTGGTTCACAATGATCATTAGCATGAGCAGTAAGATAAGATACACTCCCCGTCTATCCCCAATGATGCTGTCAATGACAACCTAGGGGAGCTGCGCCCGTACGTAATAACGACAAAGCGGCCTCGATTAAGAGAAGCTATTCGAATCTCAGTGGAGTGATTAAAGAACCGTCCCGGCGGCAGACATGCCGGGGGTCTCATGTGCTCTTGGACCGGTGCCGAGTGGTAGAATAGCCGCTGGAAAGAGCAGGTGAAGCAAGGAAAGGAACCACACCGATGCAGCGTGATGTGCAAGCGCGCATAGGAAACCAGCTCCGGCGGCATTTGATTACTGAAGCCTCCTCAGTTCGAGATCCGGGAAAGATTCTTCTCATCGGTCTTCCAAGCTGCCAGAGAGCGCGCTAAACGCCTAGCTGAGTTTACCAACTGCTACGACCGTGGCAATGGTGTCCTATCTGGAAGTCAATGGGCGTGCGGAGCTCGAGCATTTTCCATTAGATAGCTAATACCTAGCGAATAGAGATGGGGGACAACACAAATCCAAAGGAAAGCACGGGAGAGGACAACATGGAGTGTTCTTTCACGCACCGGTAGATTCTCAGGTGATGCGCGTGGTACAAGCGCATCCTCGGTACCATCGGGTCGCCATATGCGGCAAAATTTCATGTTTTGATCCTTTTTCGTTACCTATTCGAGATCTAATTTTAGTTTGAATTTTTTTTTGAAATCTGATCCTTTTGCTACCGCGAGGGTCCATAACGGTAGGGTATAACTGCCTACCGCCAAGGTCCCCTACCGCAAAAATTTGCTAAGTATTGAACATAGTGCGTGTTCGTGCCTATCGCCGAATACCTTGACGATAGGGTTGTACATGCTACCGTCATTCTGTTTAGCAGTAGGCTATGGACCCTGGCAGTAGCAAAAGGGCCAGATTTGCCCCATATGCAGCCTGTCCCTTTGCATGAGCAGCCAAGGGGCTACGTTTCAACACGTAATCCAAAGCTTGACTTCCAAGGCAGCATGTTCGAAGCTAGCAGAGCTGACAAAATCTCGGGGTAAAACATGCCTCAACGACAGACATGCTGATGTGCATCTCGCACCGCAATCCTCCACAGGCAGCATCTTGCATTTCTCAGCGGGAACGCATTCCCAGGATTCAAACTTTTGCGAGCTTGGATGGGAATCAATCAGCTGACCTAAAGAACCTCATCTGGTTGACTACCACCACAAGACGGAGTCCCAACTTTTAACCAGCTGGTAGTATTCAGTTTGCAATTTTAGAAAGTCAGCGTCCCAAAGAGCTTGAAGCAGTTACTTCTACAATAAATTGCAATTTGCAGCACAAACATAGTAAAACATGTCTAGAGTTCTCTCCCAAAAAAAGTTATCTTCTTGCTCAACAGGTAGATTTAGCATTATAGGAGCTATGCACAACGGGATCATGTCATGTCATGATATACAAGAGGATAAGTTGAAAGTTTGCTTGCTCTATTGGTCGGGTCGGGATCACAGCCCCAGGGCGGGGGAGGTTGCGGCGCATGCAAGCGCCCCAGGGCAACAAAAGAGAACACAAATTCCTTTATGTAGCTGAAGAAACACAGGTCAGCTGTACAGTTGCAGCGGAATGTTCCGTCAGATACTGGAGCTTCAGATCTTGTCCGCCACTTCGGCTGGCATGTTGAGATCGAAAAGAGCACCGCCGCCATGAGCGTCTCTTCTCTCTCTCTTGTGAGACGGGCGTCCACTGTTGTCGGAACTTGACCCGTGCATCTGAAGAATAGGTCGCTTTCCCGTAAGAGATGAGCCTAGGGCGGATGGTAAAATATGCATCAGCAACCAGAAACAGCTAATCTCAATTAAAATATAAGCAATCAGAAACAGCTAATAACTAACTTCTACTCCCTGAATTACTTGTCTCGGAAATGGATGTATCTAGAACTAAAACACATCTAGATACATTCATTTCTGCGACAAGTAATTCCGAACGGGGGGAGTAGTATGGACATGGTGATGCTTATCATATGAATTTAAGCCTTGGTATGAAGGAAATATTGCAAGTTAAATACCTGGTTCGCTACATAAACCAGGTTGACTCTTGTGTTCATCCTGACTACACTTCGTAGATGGTGAACTTTGTTCAGCAGAGTCCAAACAAATATGGAGCTCTGAGGCTCTATCAAGACCCTTGGATTTGTATGGGGCAATATTATGAGGCGTGCGGAGAGGGTATAACAAATCATTCTCGATGCACTGATACCTGCAAAGCAATACACAGTTAGTACAAAACACTGGCCAAACATTTTTATTTCAAGGTAACTGACAGGGACTTTGTTGAGCAGAGTTCTTACATTTGCTTGCAGAGCCTATCTACCACATTGGAAAGATTGATAACATGCTTCATTGTATCCATAACCTCCTCATCACTAAAATTTTGAAAATCCTTCTCAAGGAAACCAGATAACCTTTCAACATTGAACTCTAATTGCTGTTGCTGATCCTCAAACAGATTCTGCTTGAGTTCTCTTTCCTCGGGAGTCATCTCATCCTTGAAGATCTCATCACCAAACATGTAGAATGCAAAAGGATAAGAATATGAAAGAACACGCCTTGATCTGAAAAGCCTGTTCAGTCCATTTATCACCCAAGAGTAATCTTTTATCTTGGATTCCTTATTTTCAGAAATGGATATCTTCCACTGGATGTCACGCTTAAGCTTTGCTTCCTGCTTAAGAGAATCAGTATGTGCCTTGTATCTGTTGTGGTAGTGCATATATCGATAGAGGTCTCGCCTTGCTTGTTCTGTTCTCGTTGACTGATCTTCTGTGAATCGGCCACAACTGTGGCCGCTAATGCTTGACCATGTGTGATCTCTACCAGTAGCACCACCACATAACCAACTGCATCCGAAATACATAAAATCAGCAAAATAAAACTCAAACTTAAGAACAAGTGGGGCGAAGAGGGAAAAACCGAGAAAGAAAAACAAGAGAGGAGAACATCTTAGTCAGCATAGCATGTAAGTTGTGGTGCAGCGTGAATGACACACCAAACTTAAAATATTTTTTATATCCTGTCAGGCACATGCTAATAAAGGCCTGTAATGATCCTTGACAGTACAATTGACTCTTGTATTACCCTACTACGATATCTAGATTTCCGATCAGATACGTGCCAGACTGCCAGCATTACCTCTAGCAGTGAGCATTCTTGAATAGGAAACAATAATACTCTGTCTCGTTACACAATTGGCAGAGTACAGCTTTTGCTATTATATCCACACACCATAAGTCTGTACGTAGCATACGTGATCAGGGCAGGAGCTATGGATGATGGATAGAATACTTCCACACTAAGGTTAGATAAGCTATACGCCTATACCATTACAAGACTTTCCTCCATATGCTATGAATTACTGGTAAAAGCATGATACCAAACTATTATTTCCAACTACCAACAAATTTTTATTAACAATCTAGGTGGTTGTATCTTTATAGAAAGAAGAATTACTGGTAAAAGCATGATACCAAACTATTATTTCCAACTACCAACAAATTTTCATTAACAATCTAGGTGGTTGTATCTTTATAGAAAAAATATGGGGCTATAAATATGTCATAAAACCTGTCCTTACAAAAGAGCAATCGGTATCAAAGAGAGAACAGCATGTACTTCACCAGCATCAAAGTACTATCTGCCCACCATACAATTATATCACAATAGTATCCTAGTAGTAGTATACTACTGACCGAGCTGAATTGGTAACTCGGTATATCTGAATACTCTACAAATACAATTGAAGCATTTGAGGCCGCATCAATCAAGGATACACAATATAAGGAATCATTAGATCTCCAAACTGAACTTCGCCTTACCCAAGGTGGGTTTCACTGGTTCTGAGTCCTAACTAACATGTGCCAAGCGATCTCCTATTCTGCATCCCGAAGATCAAGGACCAGGGCAATCATTCAAGCAAGTTTGTTCAAGGGTTGAGAGCGGGAGTTCAACTCTGGAGTTCGAACCCCCCTTGTTCCTCAGTAGCTCAGTGGTAGAGTAGTCAACTGTTAACTGACTGGTCGTACGTTCCAATACTACTTGGGGAGATATGATTAATTCTTTAATGTAAGAATAACAAGCTGAACTGAAGGCTTGCTTTGACCCTTAGGGGTAGGTAATCTGCTCCCTATTTTTGTTTCTATTTCTGCTGCATTCTATCTCATCGTACCACATTCTGTTCTACGATTCATTTGAACATCATTACTCATTGGAAAGTATGCTCACGCTTACATAAAACAGGAAAGTGAGAAGAAGACAAGACATGTGGTGCTTTCAGTTTGTATGGACAAATATCAAGTAAGATAAAAGAAGGTACCAATATAACAAATAAAAGAAGGCATCAATATAACAACAGTGCATCATTAGCTGCCAACAAATGGAATGGTATGCAATAAAACATAAATGTTCAAGAGGAATACGAAATCTCACCAGAATGCTTGTCCACATATACATGCAACCAGGTTGCAGCCACCATTCTTCTCAACGGGTTTGTGACACTTGGGACAGGGCTTAGTATTTACTGTTATCCAATTCACAGTCTCTGATTCATCACGACATTTCTTGATCCAGAGCTCCCACATCACGCAGGAACAAGGGGAATGTGCTTCTGAGGAGCAATTAAAACAAAACTGGCGTCCACATGTACATTCCACTTCGCAATGAATATCACCTTTGACACGTATAGCATTTCCACAATGTGGTGTGCTGGGGCACCACTTGACTGTATCATTGTCCTCGATATAAGATTCCAGTAAAAACCTTTCAAAGCGCTCAGCAATATCTGGGCGCTTTGCACTTACTAACTTCCGGACTAATGCTTCATCACAGATGGCATTGCACTTTGGAGCCATGCACTTGACACGCCGACTCTGCCCCTCATTTATTTTCACAATGAAATATTCTGTCCAACCTGATGAAACGCACATATTAGTGGCTATTCAGGAATAAATGATATAGCAATGCTAATTCAAGGGTGCGGTTGGCATGGAGGTAGAGAGTATAAAAAACTTGCGTAGTTGATATATTCTTCGCTGGTACTTAGAGCCAAAATTCGTAATAATAGACTAGTAGATTAGATGAAGTAACATAATGATTATTCTTGCGACTAGGAAGTGATATCCCCTGCTTCCCTAGGTTAATTTTGTGCATGAAGTACAAGTACAGATGGTCTACAATGATACAGAGATAAATGAAGATGATAAGTTGCTCCATTTTCTTCGTAAGTAGGATAATAAGATGTTTGTTGATTTGTCATTCCTAATACACGAATATCACACTGCTGATCAGCACGGTGGTCAAAAAGCAAAGTATTCATCCGAAAATGCCATCATACGATCGTTCTACCGGCATATAAAAGCTATAGCTAATACATACATATGCAAAGCTTCATATACATAATAAGCACTTCTGTGTTCTCAACGACCAGTACTCACATTCATTGCAGTAGTTGTGGCCGCAGTCCATATGGGAAGCGGCCGAGAGGGGCACATCATCGTAGCAAACATTGCAGGTGACCTCCGTCGCAGAGGGCGAGCCAGCATTATTGGCGGTTCCGAGAGGAATACCAGCCTCGGAGAAGAGCTTATCCCTCCCCTTCTGATCGAGCAGCTCGAATATCCTCTCCACATCCCAGCGGTAGTGGATCAGAAGCGTCCTTGCGTGGTGCTCCTTTAACCCTAGCAGCTCCATCACCTTCCTCAGATCCTCCCTCTACAGACCCCAATCAGCCAGAATAAATTTACAAAAACAAACGTCAGCATCCGGAAATCGCTTACAGCCTGGAAACAGAATGGGAGGAGCCCTCGGGCCACATAGTCACCTGCGCCGCCAAGAGGTATTCCTTGGTGATCACCTGCAAGC
>NC_041386.1:63145948-63274877 GCF_002162155.2 Triticum dicoccoides
CCGTCAGTAAGGGAAGCAATCGGGGGCGCCAATGGGCGGAGAGGGCCCGGAGGAACACGGGCAAGCGAGGCGCGTACGGAGGAGGAGGACCAATGGCAGTCCTCGAGGTTGCCGTCCTCGAGGACCTGGAGGACGGACTCCTCTAGGGCATCGTCCTCCTGATCGCTCAGGTAGCAGTCCTCCTCGTCGTCGTCCTGCTCGTACTCCGGCGACGACGCCGGCTGGGACGCTTCCTCGGCGTCGCGGCCCATCGGCTCAGCGACCGATCAGATCGGCCGAATCAAAGCGGGCGGCGGTGGCGCAACAAATAGGGGTTTCTTTCTAGATTGGCGGATGGAGTTGGTGGAAGAGGCGGCGGCGCTGGGGAAGGGGGCTAGGGAGGAAGCGCGCGGCTGGATATTGGGCCGGCGGGGGGCGGCGGAGGAGACGGGGACGGCGGCGGCGGAGCAGCTGGGAGGGGAGTGAAGGGGGGAAGGCGGAGGCGCTGGGGCGTGGCCGGAATTGGGGAAGGGCTGCGCCTTTCGGCTGCTGCTGGCAAGGGTGAAGGGGGTAAGTGAAAAAATGCCAGGCACCGTTTTGATTTTTTTAATGGGGAAAGCTGGCAGTTGGCAGACACCTACGCTGGCTGCGGTACCACACCGTAGCCATCCTGCTTCGGCCCAGCTGTGACTTTGGGCCTGTGTAGCAGGCTGGGCTTGGAAGGCAAGGTAAGAGACCCCTCAAGGACAGCGAGAGTTTACGCACATGGGCGAATGTCTCCATTGAACTCCATTCTTAGTTTACACTGCTTAGTGTGCTGATTGTGCCGTGCAATCTTCACTTAAGACACCACACGCAATGGTTTGTATAAAAAAACTCTAACGTTATTGGGCATGCATTAGCCAATTGGTGAACAACCGATGCTCGGGTCTGACCCTAAGATTGTTGGTTGCCGGACCCATTTCGCTGCAAGTTTGAGATCCCATCCATACCGTTGGTTACGCTTCTACATGCGTGTTTCATTTGTGATGGCGATGGCTCTGATCGCATTTCTCAACATCTGAGATAAAGCACCATCTGCATCGATGTTGATCCACATTGTGCTCCTTGTAGACTCAGAAATATTATCGTCCAATCAATCCATCGTGCATGCTTAAAATTCATAGAGTTCACTTTGTTCTTAAAGGGTGCTTGGATACGTTTTAGTCTCATGACTAAAAGTAGTGGGACTAAAACTTGCTAGCCTCATCCATGTTTGGATCCAAATACTAAAAAGACTAAAATCAAGTTAATAAGCATTTACTATCCTCCAAACCCTTTAATCTAGAACTCGCATGTGTTAAAGGAGAGGAGTTAAATAAGGAGAGAGAGGACTAATCCACATTTTAGTAGGGATACCCCTGACTAAAAAAATTTAGTCTCAAGACTAGTTTTAGCCCCTCTTTAGTCAGGAGTGCTTGGAACTTTAACCTCTTAAAAAGACTATTTTTAATAAGACTAAAATAAATCCCTTGGATCCAAGCATCCTCTTAATTTTTGTATCTGTGGAGGGGTGGACATTTGTCTTTTGTGGCAAACTGGTGTGGGCATGCGGCCCATTATGCCCGCTTTGTCAATCTTCTTGTGAATTTCCTAGGCCCAGTAGAACTTTGCTAGCCCGTGTGTTGTCTATAGGTCTAACAAAGAACTCAAATATTAGAGGGCCTGTGGTTGGATGGTTAGAGAGACTGTGGTATTCCTAGTCCACCAGGGTTTAAATCTTGGTGCTCGCATTTATTCGTGGATTTATTTTAGGATTTCCGGCGATGCACATTCAGTGGGAGCAGACGTTCTGTCGACAACGAGATGCCTACGATGACTTTGTAAATCTCAAGATGACATGCCGGCTCAGTCTTTCGACGCTCATAAGGGTGAGTGTATGCGCGTATATATGAGCACTTGTGTCTGTACTGATATTAAAAAAACAAAGAACTCAAATATTATTTATTTTTTTGGGACAGTCGAGTGTTCTTATGTTGACTGTGACAATATGAAGGGTAAGCTTCTCAAGAAAATAAATAATGGCGAAGTATAAGCCTAGAATGTTCTTGACTGAGATTTTTCTATATATCTAAGTTGATTCTTAGACGAACCGATTTAAAGATAAGAAATCTCAGATGACTTAGGATTAGCAAGACCATACAAAAAAGGTGAGCCAAAGGTGAGTATTAAAATGATTGAGATCAATCATATCCACCAAAGAGACAAAACAAATCATTCGCAAAGTGCCACACGATAATTTTTAACAACAGAGTGAGCTTTCTGCTCAAGCCGAAACGAGCAAGACAAAAAAGAGGCGGCCAATTAGCTCATGATCCTCTGGCATGCATATATTTTTGTTGCCATTTTTTTTCCAATCATGAGGCATACTCATTTGGCCAACCATATGTCAATTCCATGGACATTTTGTTTCGTTCTTGTTGTCATGAGTGACATACCTATGTTTATTTTTCCCAAACATTGTTGTGTTCGATTTGAACAAAATCTTGCATGTGACCTGTTGGTGTGGTGTCAAACTCATTCTTATTTTCTTTAGGTTATTGTTTCATTTAGGAGCATCAGGGAAGGTGCAAACATACACACATCACCGCACGCATGAACGGAAATACTCACGAAAGTATTGGACCCATTGAGCCTGAACATTGTACATTTCACTGTTGCTCGTTGTGGACCAGCATGCCACTTACAACCGAAAGAGTTTTTTTGCAAAAAGGTGAACATCGTGGCTTCAAAATCTGAGATTTAAACCCGGATCCCATATTGGATTTTTATCTACGACACTATGCATCGGTTGGGTCGCCGCGTGGCTGGGATCTGTCGCCTCTATGCATTGTACATTTTTGCACGTGTTTTGTTGGACCGGGGAGGAAATGTTCGCAACAATGTAGCATACACACAACAAAAAAAAATTGCGAAAAGGGAATGCTCTAAAGTTATCACTCAAGTCAAAGATGCAACACCTCAAAGATTGACATGCAACAAACCCAAATTCTTGTGTGCAAAAAATATGGTTACTTTCGTGACCTTCTTCATCCAGGGCAAAGAGGAGGTCCCTTAGCGAGGAGGAGGGGGGGCTCAAAGATGACAAACCTAGCCTTGAGCAGCCCACACTTGAAAACCTGATGTTTGGCTAGTTCGAGGTCTAGTATTTTGCCAAATGCCCGTTCGAAAAGCCAAAAAAATGCATGGATAATGTTTTTATAATTAGTTGCAATAATTAATTTTTTATGGCAGTGATTAAATTACATTTACAAATACTTAAGCAATGTTTTGAGGTGCTTGAACCATGCCAAGCCTAGTTAAGGAGATGGAGGACGATTTTTTATTTATGAATATGCCCACAAAATCGGAATGTGTTGTTTTGTGGTACTTTTCTTACAGATCCTAAGTGAGTAAGATTTATAATCTTCTATATCTAAATTGCTAGTCCCCGCTAATGTATTTCTCTCAACATGTGCCGACACATGTCATCTCTAGATGTTAAAAAAAATTCTTGTTGTTGGAGGCTAGTACCTCTGGTGGATCCGAAAAGAGATCACACACAATGGATCGCCAACACGGCCCTCGAGATGGCCCATGTCGGTGTTGGCTATTGCAAACAACTTCCACCGAGCAAATCTGATGAATCATGATGCCCAAGAGCAAAGATGGTTAAAGCCCAACCCTAAATTCGTGACGCTAAATGTTGATGCCTTTTCCATGTAGATGAAGGGACCGGAGCGACGGCGGTAGTCATTAGAGATGAGAAAGGTAATCTTTTGGCGGCCCAATGCAAACACTTAGCACATGCTGCAGATGTGGTTACTTCTGAAGTTGTGCCAATGAGAGATGGCCTCTCTTTTGCAAATTATCTTGGTTTCCCTAGAGTGCAGGCAGAATCAGATTCGGCAACAGTGATTAAATATTGTTCAGGTCAAAACAGATGGTGGGATGTTGATGCAACCATATTCGTGGAGTGTGTTTATGTGTCATCACTTATTGGGAAGGTTGTCGTTAAACATTGTGTTCGTTCTTCGAATCAAGCGGCGCATGTGCTAACTAGTTATAGTTTCTGTAATAACATTAATAGTAGTTGGGTTAATGAGCATCCGGCTTATGTAATCCCCAATCTTTTGGACGATGTAATTCTGATTTAAGATCCAATAAAGCTAGCCATGATATCTTCCTTAAAAAAACATGATGGGTAACGCCCACCTCAACTTGCAAATCTTGCATGTCTAAATTGCCAATCTCCACTTATGTATTTTTCTCAACATACACACATGTCATCTCATGATACAAACATGAAAGGCTAAGGTCCATCTCAACATGCAAATATGAATGAAAAAACTCAACTCGATAATTCTTATTTCTCTCGACGTGCACATATGCCACCTCAGCACGCAAATAAGCATCGAAAATGTCTACTTCAACATGCAAATACGCACCGGAAAAGGTACAACTCAATAATTAAATGCAGTAAATAATATATGTACCTCAAATTCTAGTTTCATATTATGAGTTTAAAATTCCTAGTCCATACAACCAAATACAATCGAAGTATATTTCTACAAATTTCCGCAGCAATGTACGCCGTATCGCCTAGCTGGGGAATAGATAAAGAAGATAGAGCTATTTCTTCTCTTTGTGAAAGGGCTGGTTTCTTTCCCGTTTAATAGACGTTTGTAGACTCCAGTGAAAACAAGGGTAACCTGAATCACTTGCGGCGCTTTGGACAGAGCCCATGGGATCATACGGTCTTCCGGCGGCGATACCAGGACTAATTTATCAGCGCAGCAGCAGTAGTGCCGGACAAGTTGATCAACTCGGCAGGCACCCTACACGCTGTATCTGTACTGTATATGATTAGTGGGTATTACAGTTTGCTGCTAAAAGATGGCACAGGGCGTATGAATAACGTGTTGGTTAGCGTGTATACTCCCTCTAATGTCAAAACAATCTTATATTATGAGACAGAGGGAGTAGCTTATTGTATAATCCTGATTTTTTCCTCTGAAAACGATACCGTGGGCATTATCATCTGGCATGCACTTTCTCCAATCAAGGAGACGGCGGACCCGTTCCGCCGCTCCCACTGCAAATGCAATCAATCACACACGAAAGCTACCGCCTCCGGTTAACAAAATAATCAAACATGGCTGCCTGCAGAATATAGCAGCCCGCCACATACATTACCTGAAGACGCTACCTGCAGTCTATAGCTGCCTCATCAGTCGTCATCGTTCGCCATCGTAAATCAAACAGGCCGGTGTTTTAATACGCAGGATCAAATCATCCCTGCCTGCAAAACTAATCGGGTCTAATCTCTACTCCTAATGAAACAGTTGGTAGTCTCGCTTTCAGGTTTTTTTTCGTCCCACCTATCATGGTTTTTTTGGTACCTCCTTCCACCTTTGCTGGTTTTTTTCATAGATTTTTTTTCGTCCCCTCCCCCCACTTCATCGGTTTATTTTCGCTTCACCCTCTCACACACCGAAAAAAACTGAACGGATCAGAACTTTCCATACTGACACAAATTATTTAGTAATGTCTTTATATAAAAGAATCAATCACAATCAATCTCTAAAGATCAAATCTAAATTAATTAATCTTCATAACGTTTGTTTCCTTCCGAATCAGGTCCATAACTTTCCTTCCTTGTTTGGGAAGAAACTGTTTGGTAGCAGAGATTAGGAAGCTTCCTATGAGCGTAGTAATAGGAAGTATTCTTTTTTTTTATGATTCGTTCCCATGCATGGTGATAGTAAATTAGGCCAACATTCACCACTATTTATCAACGTCATCAATCGTGTCCATTTCTACCAGTTTTAAGGGAATCCACTCGCTACGTCTTTTTTATGGGGATCCGCTCGCTACATCGTTGTGGCACGTTATTTTCACAAGCAATTCCCCTAAAAAACGCAGCACCCTACCTCGACTTCCCTACCTGGACGCCGCCGCCGCCGCCCACCGATCTCGCCGCCTCCCGGCGATCCCCTCCTCCATCCCGCAGCTCGAACGACACACTATTTTGGCCACGAGTACCGCCTGCCTCTTCGCCCATGCGTCGCCCCTCCTCTTCACCATAGCCACGAGCACCATCCGAGGTGGAGCCGCGGCGCCTCCACAGATGCGGCGGAGACACCATATCCAGTGGAGACGGCGGTGTAAATCTTCTCCCACTCTGCTCCTTCCCCTGGTTACCGGCCTGCTCCACCTCCCCTCTGCTTCGTGTGGATCTGCTCATGTGCAGCAGTAAACTTTATTTAGGTAGAACTATTCTTCTAGGCCTTTTTTTGTTACTTACAAATTAACTTTTTGAGCCAATGCATACGGCATGAAGTATTACCTAGAGTTCCTTAATCAATCTGCTTGTCCATCGTTTCATTTGGTTCAATTACTATCAGCAAGAACGCATTGTGAAACAGTTAGCTTATGAATGTGTGCTCTTCCTGCATGAAGTATGGGAGGTTTTTTTCGTCCCACCTCCCATGGTTTTTTGGTACCTCCTCCCACCTTCGCTGGGTTTTTTCGTAGAATTTTTCCGTCCCCTCCCCCCACTTCATCGGTTTATTTTCGCGTCACCCTCTCACACAACAAAAGAAATCTGAACAAATCAGAACTTTCCATACTGGCGCAAGTTATTTAGTAATGTAGAATCAATCACGAACAATCTCTAAAGATCAAATCTAAATTAATTAACCTTACCTTAAATCGCTCAATCACATTAATTAGAAAACAAATAATTGATTTTCAGAAAAAATCGCTCAATCACATTAACCTTACCTTAACTCATGGATGGTAATCAATCTCCAAACAAGGAAAACAATACATCGAGGGAGCGGTAAATAAACTCCCTTTCTTATGACATGTATATGATCTTCCCTTCCCTCTCCGTTGTCGAGCGTTCTTGATTCTCAAGCCCCATGCTTGGGCTACGTCACTAGGTCGTGACGGTGCCGGAGGACGAGAACGGCGAGGCCGGGTGCCGCGGCACCGCGTTGGCCGCGGTCAGTGAAGGGGGCGAAGAAGGGCGGCTTCCCTCGCCCTGGGAGTTGGTGCGGTGGAAGCGGCACTTGAAGGACCCGGCGTGGGTGGCCGGCGCGCAGACGCACTTGGAAGCGAGCCACATCCTCCGCGTATTCTTGGAGCTGTGGCTAGCCGATTTACATGAAATTAATTTTCTCAGTTGTGGTGGCAAATATAATACACATAATCCATATTGTTATGCACTAGCGTGTGTGTGAAATAGATTGATTATGGTCCGTACCCAATAATATGGATATGTATGTGTTAAAGAGAGGGGGGAGAGAGAGTGAGGAAAAGGAAAGCAGAGAGTGTGTATGTGAAAATTTGATGGTAAAAAAGATCGTCAATGTCACTTGATATGTATGAGAATATTAGTATTGAACTCTTAAAGTTAATGTGGCCCCGTTGCAACGCACGGTCGTTCTTCTAGTGGACACAGGAGAGGGGACGGCATCTGAGTCGCTCAGCGGGAATTGGCGAGCCGAATCAAAAACCCCAGAGCCGCGACAAAAGCCCACCGCGGTTTTTTGACCCGAACAACCCGAGCCAGCCGCCGCCCTGCACGCCGCTAGCTACGCATACTAAAACCGAGCCCACACCCCCTTGGCCACTTCCACCACCGCATTCCCACTCCGCGCGGCTCACGACACGAACCAACCCTGGCCGCGACACGGAGCGCGCCAAATGGACCCCCGCCGCTTCCTCTGCTGCCTCCTGCTCGCCCTCGCCCTCGCCTCCCGCCGCTGCGCCGCGCAGGGCGGCGCCGGGCGCTTCGCGTGCCTCGTGCCGGCCCCGTGCGACACGTTCGTCCTGTACCGCACGCAGGCCCCGGGGTCCCTCGACCTCGGCGCCGTCTCGGACCTCTTCGGCGTGAGCCGGGCCATCATCGCCAGCGCCAACGGCTTCGGCCTCGACGCCGAGGGCGCGGCGCTGCTGCCCGACCAGCCGCTGCTCGTGCCCGTCCGCTGCGGCTGCACCGGCGGCCGCTCCTTCGTCAACGTCACCTACCCCATCCGCTCCGGCGACACCTTCTACGCGCTCGCGCTCACCGGCTTCGAGAACCTCACCACCCCCGACGTCATCCAGGAGCTCAACCCGCAGGCGGTCTTCAACAAGCTCAATGTCTCGCAGCTCGTCACCGTGCCGCTCTTCTGCCGCTGCCCCACGCCGGCCGAGCGGGCCGCCGGGGCGCAGCTGCTCGTCACCTACATGTGGCGCCCTGTCGACACCATGCCCGAGGTGAGCAACCTGATGGGCTCCGACGTCGGCGCCATCGCTGCGGTGAACAACGTCAGCGCCGACTTCACCTCCACGACGATGCTGCCGATGCTGGTCCCGGTGGCGCGGCCGCCGGTGCTTCCTCCGCTGCAATATGGCGCGAGCCCGAGCACCGGCGATCCCGGAGCCAGCAAGGGCTTCTCGGGCGCCACCGTCGCGGCGAGCATCGCGGGGTCTCTCGTCGCCGTCGCTGCCCTGTGCACGGCGATCTTCGCGTACCGGAGGTACCGCGAGAAGAAGGCCACGGTGCACTCGGCGTCCAGGTTCGCGAGCCCGAGGTTTTGCTTCAACCAGAACGCTTACGGGATTCAGAACAGCAGTTCCATCGCTCGCATGATCAACGGAGGGGACAAGCTGCTCACCAGCGTGTCGCAGTTCATCAACAAGCCTATCATCTTCGGTACAGAGGAGATCATGGAGGCGACGATGAACTTGGACGAACGGTGCAGGATCGGCAGCTCCTACTACCGGGCCAAGCTGGAAGGCGAGGTGTTCGCGGTGAAGCCGGCGAAAGGCGACGTGTCGGCGGAGCTGAGGATGATGCAGATGGTCAACCACGCCAACCTCATCAGGCTGGCCGGCATATCCATCGGCGCAGACGGGGACTACACCTTCCTCGTGTACGAGTTCGCCGAGAAGGGCTCGCTCGACAAGTGGCTGTACCAGAAGCCTCCGTCCTCGCTGCCGTCGTCGAGCTCATCGGCGGACACGCTCTCGTGGAACCAGAGGCTGGGCATCGCGTTCGACGTCGCCAACGGCCTGCTCTACATGCACGAGCACACTCAGCCGAGCATGGTGCACGGCGACGTCCGCGCACGGAACATCCTCCTCACCGCGGACTTCAGGGTCAGGATATCTAACTTCTCCGTGGCCACGCCGGCGATGGCCGACGCCGCGGCGACGAGCAGCGACGTGTTCGCCTTCGGCCTGCTGGTCCTCGAGCTTCTCTCCGGCAGGACGGCCATGGAGGCGCGCGTCGGCGCGGAGATCGGCATGCTGTGGAGGGACATCCGGGCGGTGCTGGAGGCCGGGGACAAGAGGGACGCCAAGCTGAGGAAGTGGATGGACACCGCCCTTGGGGACGAGTACTACTTGGATGCGGCACTCAGCCTGGCCGGCATGGCGAGGGCCTGCACGGAGGAGGACGCGGCGCGGCGGCCGAAGATGGCCGACGTCGTGTTCAGCCTTTCAATGCTGGTGCAGCCGTCACCGGTGGGCGACGCGTTCGAGAAGCTATGGCAGCCCAGCTCGGAGGAGAACATTAGGATTGTCAATGAAGTGGCAGCCAGATGATATGGAAACAGAACAGAATTTAGAGACTGATCTAGGAAGTTCTTAGTTTGGGTATTGCGTGCAGTGATTTATTTGGTTCGTTTTGTGAATGTGTGTCTGTTGAAAATCATCTGAGATTTGAGGGATTTGAGCTAGGGATTGGAGGAAGTGTGAAGAGCATTTGGGGAATTTCTGGATCGTTCCACCACGATCCATTCTCTCTGCTGATTTATATATTGTTTGTACAATTTACATTTTAGACCCTATAGACTCACCTAATTACATTATCTACACACCAACACTCCCCCTCAAGATGGGGTGAATATGTCGTACAAACCCATCTTGCTACAAAACATGGAAAAAGTCTTTTCTCAGAGTCCTTTTGTAAGTACATCTGCTACTTGACTTGATGAAGTTACATATGGTAGGCAAATTATCCCTCTATCAAGCTTCTCCTTGATGAAATGACGATCAATTTCTATGTGCTTGGTACGGTCATGTTGAACGGGGTTATTTGCAATGTCAATAGCAGCTTTGTTGTCACAGTACAACATCAAAGGTTTGTACTTATACAGCCGCAGCTCTGTTAGGAGAATCTGCAACCATAATAACTCACATATGCGGTGAGCCATAGACCTAAACTCGGCCTCTGCAGTAGACCGAGCCACCACACTTTGTTTCTTACTTCGCCATGAAACTAGGTTTCCTCCAATAAATGTACAGTAACCAGATGTTGAGCGCCTGTCATCTAGGGAACCAGCCCAATCAGCATCAGTGTAGCACTCAACTTGCAAGTCCCTTTGTTTGGTATATAAGAGGCCTTTTCCTGGGCACCCTTTAAGATACCGTAGGATCCTATTTACAGCTTCCATATGAACTGATTTTGGGCCATGCATGTATTGGCTAACTACACTCACAACAAAGGCAATATCTGAACGGGTATGAGATAAATATATTAACCTTCCAACTAGTCTCTGGTAGCGCTCTCGATCCACTGGTGTCCCAGCATCACTACATAACCGATGATTTTGCTCAATAGGTGTAGCAGCAGGTCGACAACCAAGCATACCTGTTTCCTTGAGCAGATCCAAGATATATTTTCGCTGCGAGAGAAAAATACCTTTTGACCCTCGTGATACCTCTATACCAAGAAAGTATCTTAGTTGTCCCAAGTCCTTCACTTCAAACTCATGTGCAAGATGACACTTCAGATCTGCAACTTCCTTGGAATCATCTCCAGTAATCAAAATGCCATCGACATACACTATCAAGATTGCAACCTTGCCATTAGTATGCTTGTAAAATAGCGTATGGTCAGCATTACTTTGAAGATAACCCCTCTTTAGCATAGCATGTCTAAACCGATCAAACCAAGCACGTGGTGATTGCTTTAAGCCGTATAAAGAACGATGTAGGCACAATACCTTTCCAACAGTTTGACTTGACTCAAATCCAGGTGGTATATGCATGTATACTTCTTCTTGGAGATCACCATGAAGGAAAGCATTCTTCACATCCATCTGGTAAATATCCCAATCAAGGTTTACAGCACATGATATAAGTGTCCTTACTGAATTCATCTTTGCCACCGGTGCAAAGGTCTCTTCATAATCGATTCCATATGTTTGCGTGTAGCCTTTTGCTACAAGGCGGGCTTTGTACCTCTCCACCTTGCCCTCGGGGGTGTGTTTAATAGTGAAGACCCACTTACAACCTATAGGTTGCTTACCTGGTGGTAGATCCACAAGCTCCCAAGTCTCATTCTTCTCCAAGGCTTTCATCTCATCAAGCATTGCTTCCTTCCAATTTGGGTCCTCTATAGCTATTTTCCAGTTTGATGGTATGGAGATAGAATCTAAAGATGCAATAAAGCTTTTGAAGGGTGGAGTACAATATTTATAGGAAATGAAATTGGCTATATCATGTTTAAAATCCTTGAGGTGTCCTGGAATATTTCGATTTCTAGTAGGTTTCCTCACAGCAATAGGTAGGTCATTTTCAGGAGCAAGGATAGATAATTGGTTATCACTCTGCCTTGTGGTGCTAATAGGAGCGACTGGACTAGAGGGATTATTGTTAGTACCTGGATCCTCATGCCTGTGAAGCTCACCATCTTGTGAAGGAAGTGAAGAGTTTCCTGTTGCATCTTGTATGTCTCCATGACCAGAACCATGATTACACCCATCACTATTTGTGTCCTCCCCCTGATTTTGAGCATTATCTAGAGTAGGTAAACCATCCGAAGTGGAAACAAGAATAGGGCTTAATGGAGAGCCTTCATTATCCCCCTCCCCTTCTTGTTGCACTTCAGGTGGAGATAGGGCAATGCCAGTGTCACTGGTTAAGCCATAATATGATTCATGTTCACGGAATGTCACATCCATGCTCACAAAAAAACGGTGCTCCGAAGGGCACCAACACCTATAACCCTTTTGAGAGGGAGAATAACCCATGAAAATACATTTGAGAGCACGGGGATCTAATTTTCCAACAAAGTTCCTATAATCATGCACAAAGCAAACACACCCAAAGACCTTTGGAGGAACTACAAAATCATTAGATTTCAAGAGACACTCAACAGGAGTCTTATGGCCAAGAACCCGAAGAGGCATACGGTTTATCAAATATGTTGCAGTTTTTATTGCTTCCCCCCAAAGAAATTTAGGCACGTTCATTGTAAACATAAGTGAGCGTGCAACCTCAAGCAAATGTCTATTTTTACGCTCTGCAACACCTTTTTGTTCTAGAGTGTTAACACAGGTAGTTTGATGTTCAATGCCGTTTGAGACAAGGAACTGTTCAAACTCCTGGTTCATGTATTCTATACCATTGTCTGAACGTAAGGTTTTAATAGTTGCCCCATGTTGATTTTTAATGAGAGCATATAGATCTTTAAAAGCTGAGCACACATCACTCTTATGCTTCAAGAGATAGAGCCAAGTGTAACGACTAAAGCAATCGATAAAAGTTACAAACCATCGATGCCCAGAAATCGAACGAACCTCACAGGGTCCCCAAACATCTGAGTGAATTATTTCAAATGGTTTGGCACTTCTTAATCCTATACTAGGATATGAACCTCTTGTATGTTTAGCCAATTCACAAGCATCACATACAAGCAGTTCCCTAGGGCACAACTTGAAAAGTGAGGGGTAAATACGAAACAATGCAGCAAAAGAGAGATGCCCAAGCCTGCGATGGTGTAGTAGTAGTTCTTGACTAGGAGACAAGCATGATGCAAAAGCAACTTCATCACTCCCTTCATCAAGATAGTAGAGTCCATCATGCACGGTCCCAGTCCCCAACAGTCTCCCTGTCTCTAGCTCCTGAAAAGCACACCAGGTAGGATAAAACAAACCTCTACAATTGAGAGATTCAGTAATAGAGCTAACTGACAAGAGATTGACTGGAAATTTAGGAACATGTAAGACATGAGGTAAGGACAATGTCTTAGTGCACCTAACAGATCCACGTCCTGTGATAGGTGCCATGGATCCATCAGCTACACGTACTTTGTCCTTACCTGAACAAGGTGTATAGGAAGTGAATATATTTGAAGCTCCTGTCATGTGATTGGTAGCTCCTGTATCAATAATCCAAGATTTTGATTGCATTGTAGAATTGTGGGTCTGGTGAGGTGTTATACCTTGGAGTGAAGTGGCATGCAAACTAGTTTCAGCTTTAGAGGAATCCTGGAAGGAAGACAAGTCTTCTGAGAGTCTAATCTTGGAGGTGAAATCCTCAAGAGCTCGCACATCTACTACCGGTAGCTCCCTCTTGGATGTAGTGAGATTCACCTGTCTTTTATGAGCTCCTTGACCTCCCCCTGTCTGAGATTTTCCTTTTTCCCACCAAGTTGGATAACCATGCAGCTCAAAGCATGAATCCTTTGTGTGTCCAGGCCTTTTGCAGTGGTTGCAAAATAGTTTGCTTTTATCTATTTTAGCAAAGGTCTTAGGAGCACGACGAGCTTGTATGGATAGGGCTGCACGTGCATCTGATTTTTCTTGAACATGCTCATTGGGTTGAGCAAGACGGGTCTCCTCCTCAATCACACTGGAAATGATATCATCAAGGCTTAGCCATTCAGTTTTGGAGAATATTAGCTGGCGGCGGAGATCAAACTCCTGATTTAGGCCATCAAGAAAGAGCTTGCCCACAAATGGTTCAAACCAGGTATGGTGAACAGCCACATCATTCTTGTCAACAGGTTGAAAAGGATGGTAATAATGCAACTCCCTATACAATCTCTTCATCTCACCTGCATACTCAGTCACTGATTTTGAGCCTTGCTTCAAGTTAGTCAACTCGTGCATGATGCGAGTAGCCTGCATCTTATTTGATTTTCCTGAAAATTGCTTCTCCAAAGCTTTCCACACTTCAAATACAGAGGTCAAAGTCTCAACTTGTTCTCGTATCGGTGGTTCCATGCTTCCTAATAACCACACCAAAACTCTATCATTGATATGTTTGGTGATAGTACCACTTTTCAGTTTCTCTTCATCGGCACTAAGCAATTCTTCATAGCCATGAGAACTCATAATTAACTGGGCATGTCGTGCCCAGCTGATATAATTGCCCGGTCCAGCCAACTTCACTGGATTAGGCTCAAGTGCATACTTGAAAGCTTCAGGAACCACTTTGAGTTGTTGTTGTTGCTGCTCAAATACTTTGCTTAAAATTTCATACAACTTATCCACACTAGTATCCCCTGATTTCCCCTTTGTTGGATCTGCCATGATTTACCGCCACACAAAGAAAAAACCAGACACACAAGACTTGGTTTTTGCAGATCTCCACTAACAACAACACACAGGCAGTACAAGCAGAGTAGATACTAGCCAAGCAGATATACTAGTGCAGGTTGCTCTCAAATGCACACAGACTGCACAAGTATTTTAATCCGGCCACTAGGCAAAGATGAGCTATCCGGCTGCACTAATCACGGTTCTCCAACGGCAGCCACAAGTACTAGTACCGACTGCACTAATCAATGAAGTACAGAAGACATCTTATTTCTTGGAGAGACGGCACAACGGCAACCAGCAATTTTTCCGCGGCAGCACAACATCCACTTCTCAGCACAGGGAGTAAGCACAGATGCACCGGGAGGCAGTCAATAGGCTACCTTAGATTGGGCGCAGCACTCGGTGCCGTAGCTTGGAGATGATGTCGCAGGTCTCGGCGGCAGCTCGCGAACGATGCAGCTCGAGTGCCCACAGCCGTAAATCACGGCGACACAGCACCGCAATTAGCCGTCACCAAGGTCGAAATCACACAGGATTAACCTGCTCCGATGCCATGTTGAAAATCATCTGAGATTTGAGGGATTTGAGCTAGGGATTGGAGGGAGTGTGAAGAGCATTTGGGGAATTTCTGGATCGTTCCACCACGATCCATTCTCTCTGCTGATTTATATATTGTTTGTACAATTTACATTTTAGACCCTATAGACTCACCTAATTACATTATCTACACACCAACAGTGTCACTGTAATTTACTGCAATGCTTTGCATTACTATGTAGACCAAAGATGACGTTTTGTTGCAGTTTCCAGCTGCGATGGATAATACTAGCATGAGACGCTACAGTCCTTTGTGTTATCTTTTCGCTCTACTTCTATATACCGGGCTTGCCAAAAGCCTAGAATTCAGTAGACTGAGATTTAATAAAGTGAGCATGGAGCGTTGACTGGTTGGCTGGGCAGCTGGGGTAGCTGCCAAGCCCACCTGGGTTCGAGCCTTGGCTCTAACACAAGGTGCACGCGGAGTTTCTCCTATAAATAAAAGCCAACGAGGGTTGTATCATCGGTCCTCGCCGTTCGTGGCATGTCGTCTCACCGGTCGCAACATCCCTCATTGACGGTTGTATCATTTAGTCACATAGATTGCAGTGTCACTTGTCATTGACTAGAAAACTATCGCAACACTTTTCGTCACTGATTGCACCATCTAGCTGTGCCGCTTGTAGCAAAACAACTACGCCGTTGTCACTCTTGATATATCAGCAGCCTATATTGCTTATAGTATGCCTAGGTGAATTCCAAAGGATTGCACGACTTGTCTAGCACTGCTTGTTTGTACAAGCTGTTGTTTGTAGCGTCTTTTGTTCTTTTTATTTTCTACTCCTAGCCATTGGCTTCTGAGCTTTCTTGTTATTTTTTTAACAAAAAAGAGGCTAGATTGGTTCAAAGGGCATCTATAATTGGGCCTCATAAGTTAACTATGATTGTTTACTAATTATATTAAACAAGTAAAAATATAATAATAAAATCCATCGAATTGATCAGATGATCTTTGTGTTTGCCCTCATTCTCCTATCTTGTTGCTCACTTTGATTTTCAACCTTGGTTTCGTTGATTCTCCTCTCAAGTTTGTTGTTCTTCATCGCAAGATCCCATATTACATCTTTTGCACCGTCTTGCAATTCACTAGACAACTCGTTTCACATATTTGCATCTTTGTAGCCATTCAAAGGGCAACCTGCTACTCCCGTTGAGGGAGTCCAGGATTATGGGGTCCTCGGGCGTCCGGGCTATGTGATATGGGCCGGACTAATGGGCCGTGGAAATACAAGACGGAAGACTTTCCCCGTGTCCGGATGGGACTCTCCTTGGCGTGAAAGGCAAGCTTAGCGTGCGTATGAAGATTCCTTTCTCTGTAAACCGACTCTGTACAAGCCCTAGCCCCCTCCGATGTCTATATAAACCGGAGGGTTTAGTCCATAGAGGCAATCATAATCATACATGCTAGACAATTAGGGTTTAGCCATTATGATCTCGTGGTAGATCAACTCTTGTAACCCCTATACCCATCAAAGTCAATCAATCGGGAAGTAGGGTATTACCTCCATCAAGAGGGCCCGAACCTGGATAAACACTGTGTCCCCTGCCTCCTGTTACCTTCGATCCTTAGACGCACAGTTCGGGACCCCCTAACTGAGATCTGCCGGTTTTGACACCGGCATTGGTGCCTTCATTGAGAGTTCCATTGTGCCGTCGTCGAAACGTTCGATGGTTCCATCAATGTGAAGGAAATATGCCCTAGAGGCAATAATAAAGTTGTTATTTATATTTCCTTATATCATGATAAATGTTTATTATTCATGCTAGAATTGTATTAACCGGAAACTTAGTACATGTGTGAATACATAGACAAACAGAGTGTCACTAGTATGCCTCTACCTGACTAGCTCATTGATCAAAGATGGTTAATTTTCCTAGCCATGGACAAAGAGTTGTCATTTGATAAACTGGATCACATCATTAGAGAATGATGTGATTGACTTGACCCATCCGTTAGCTTAGCACGATGATCGTTTAGTTTACTGCTATTGCTTTCTCCATAACTTATACATGTTCCTATGACTATGAGATTATGCAACTCCCGAATACCGGAGGAACACTTAGTGTGCTATCAAACGTCACAACGTAACTGGGTGACTATAAAGATGCTCTACAGGTGTCTTCGATGATGTTTGTTGAGTTGGCATAGATCGAGATTAGGATTTGTCACTCCGTGTATCGGAGAGGTATCTCCGGGCCCTCTCGGTAATGCACATCACTATAAGCCTTGCAAGCAATGTGACTAATGAGTTAGTTATGGGATGATGCATTACGGAACGAGTAAAGAGACTTGCCGGTAACGAGATTGAACTAGGTATTGAGATACCGGCGATCGAATCTTGGGCAAGTAACATACCGATGACAAAGGGAACAACGTATGTTGTTATGCCGTTTGACCGATAAAGATCTTCGTAGAATATGTAGGAACCAATATGAGCATCCAGGTTCCGCTATTGGTTATTGACTGGAGATGAATCTCGGTCATGTCTACATAGTTCTCGAACCCACAAGGTCTGCACGCTTAACGTTCGATGACGATCGATATTATGAGTTTATGTGTTTTGATGTATCGAAGGTGGTTCAGAGTCCCGGATGTGATCACAGACATGACGAGGAGTCTCGAAATGGTCGAGACATAAAGATTGATATATTCGACAGCTATATTTGGACACCAGAAGTGTTCCGGGTGGCTTCGGATAAAACTGGAGTGTTAGGGGGTTACCGGACCCCCCCGGGGAACTAATGGGCCTAGATGGGCCTTAATGGAGAGAGAGAGGGGCTGCCAGGGCAGGCCGCATGGCCCCTCCCCCTTGAGTCCGAATTGGACTAGGAGGGGGCGGTGCCCCCCTTTTCCTTCCCCTCTCCCACTCCTTCCTCCCCCCCTCCTAGTAGGACTAGAAAAGGATGAATCCTACTCCTACTAGGAGGAGGATTCCTCCCCTCCTTGGGCGCCCCAAGGGCCGGCCGGCCTCCCCCCTTGCTCCTTTATATACGGGGGCAGGGGGCACCCTAGAACACACAAGTTGACATTGTTTAGCCGTGTGCGGTGCCCCCCTCCACCATAATCCACCTCGGTCATATGTTGCAGTGCTTAGGTGAAGCCCTGTGCTGATAGCTTCATCATCACCGTCATTGTCGGTGTCAAAACCGGCGGATCTCGGGTAGGGGGTCCCGAACTGTGCATCTAGGCCTGATGGTAACAGGATACAAGGGACACAATGTTTTACCCAGGTTCGGGCCCTCTTGATGGAGGTAAAACCCTACGTCCTGCTTGATTAATATTGATGATATGGGTAGTACAAGAGTAGATCTACCACGAGATCGGAGAGGCTAAACCCTAGAAGCTAGCCTATGGTATGATTGTATGTTATCCTACGGACTAAAACCCTTCGGTTTATATAGACACAGGAGAGGGCTATGGTTACACAGAGTCGGTTACAATGGGAGGAGATCTACATATCCATATTGCCAAGCTTGCCTTCCACGCCAAGGAAAGTCCCATCCGGACATGGGACGAAGTCTTCAATCTTGTATCTTCATAGTCCAAGAGTCCAGCCAAAGATTATAGTCCGGCTATCCGGACACCAGCTAATCTAGGACTCCCTCAGTAGCCCCTGAACCAGGCTTCAATGACGACGAATCCGACGCGCAGATTGTCTTCGGCATTGCAAGGCGGGTTCCTCCTCCGAATACTTCATAGAAGATTTTGAACACAAGGACAGTGTCCGGCTCTGCAAAATAAGTTCCACATACCACCATAGAGAGAATAATATTTACACAAATCTTAATCTGCTGACACGTTTTGGCAACATGACATTATGCCATGGCCCGGTGCTTATTCGAACCGTTTTTCTTCAACCAGCTCCACACATAACGCGAGGCGGTTTCCTGACACGTCTTGTCAAAGCAGAGATCGTGTTCCCCCAATTACGGGATTTTCATTAGTACGGTCGTGGGTAACCCAACCGTGTCTAGGACTCCTAGATTATAGGTAAGTCCCAAACGGCTACGGAGAGGACGCTTGATATTCACCCTCTTTATAAAGGGACAAGGTTTTCGCTTTTTCCCTCTCGTGCTCAATCGAACCCCTCCCCCGCCTCGAGTTCTAACACCCAAAGCCCGGGTCAGGTGCTCCAGATCTTCAATCATGTCCGGGTCCAGCCTTCAAGGCCGATGGATGCCCTCCTCCGTCACGGAAGAGGATATCAAGAAGTTAAGGGAGGCCAGATACCTGACCGCCGAGGTTTCGCATCGGCTGCCTACTCGAGGGCAGGTCGTCCCCACTCCCGAACCCAACGAGAACGTCGTGTTCGTCTCCCACTTCCTCCGAGGCCTAGGCCTCACTCTGGATCCCTTTGTCAGGGGTTTGATGTTCTATTACGGGCTAGATTTCCACGATCTAGCTCCGGACTCCCTTCTCCACATCTTGACATTTATTGTCGTGTGTGAGGCCTTCCTCCGCATTACCCCTCACTTCGGCCTGTGGCTCAAGACCTTTGAAGTGAAGCCGAGGATGATCGAGGGGCAACATGCAGCGTGTGGAGGCGCGTCAATAAGCAAGATGGCAGGAGCTCCGTGGCCGAAAGGTTCCTTTCCAGAGGTGTCCAGATTATGGCAACGGGAGTGGTTTTACATCATGGCTCCCAGAAGTGCCAAGTGGGCAGCTGCCCCCGCTTTCCGCTCGGGCCCCCCACCACAACTGATGTCATGGATTAGCAGAGGACTGAGCTGGGGTCCAGCCAAGGACGTGCCTATACTGCAAAGCCGCATTCAAGATCTCTTCCAGGGAGATTTTAATTTGGTTGTGGTAGTGCAAGTTATGCTGGTTCGTCGAGTCCAGCCCTGCAAATGCCGTCCCCTTCGCTTGTGGGAGTTCAACCCAGAAGGACCGCGTGCCATTCAAAGTTTCCTTGGCCTGACGCACGAGGAGATGTACAAGTCATTCTTCGGACCTCAAATAGAGTGTCCGGATACTACCGAGGACGTGGGCCTGAGCAGTAACCGCGCCGCCGAACAAGTAAGTAATCCTCTAGCCGAACACACCGTCTTTTATTCATCATGAAGTTATTTCTGAGAGATCGCTCTTTGACCAGGACTGGCTAACAAAGGCGAAGATGATTCGGTGTTCGGCCCCCCTTCCTGAGGGTTTGGAAAATCCGGTATTGGAAAAGATGCTCGAGCTCACACCTTGCCCGGAGCCCTCGAGGGAAGATACAGGGGGGACAACATGGGCGGAAGCGGGCCCCCATCGCTGCCAGTTCCAACCGAGGGAATGAGCGCCTCCATAAAGGAGGATAACTGGGGGAGGAAGAGGACTGCTTCCAAGGATCCGGAAGCCGAGGCCTCCAAACGGGAGAAGAAGTCTCCAACAGAGGGTCCTGCCTCGGGGGGTGCTCTTGCCGCACAAAGTCCACGGGGGGATCAGCCCTCCAACGAGTCGTAAGTGATCCAAAAAATACTTTAATAGTGAAGGTATGCAAACTTTCTTCTGAGAAAATAACTGCCGCATATATCTTGTAGTTCGGGTCTTAGCCCTTCTCAGCTGAGCTCGTCTTCGGGGGATCTTCTTCCGGAGATGATGGAGAGCGAAACGCCTCCCCCAGACTCCTCCGCTCAAGAAGCGGGCGACCCTGAAGTGTCGTCACGGAGGGCCTCTCCGGATCCGGTGAGGCCAGAAGATAATCCCATAGACCCCCGAAGTCCCCAGCGTCCGGCTCTCAAGAGAGCAAACAAAAGAGTCCGGCATCGTCTGGTATGCAGTCGGACGTTCTGAGGGAGCTGTTGGGGCGAGCGACCATCTCAGAAGAAAACCGTACGCTGATGGGTACGGTGATGGAAAGAATTTCGTCCACCGAAAGCAGATTACACGAAGCCTTTATGAGTCTACTAACAGGCTTTGAGGTACGTGAAATAATATGTGATAGTACCACACATGTTAGGTGTGCCTTGTGTAGATAGTAGCCCCTGAGACTCTGGTTGTTATCGAGAACGGCGGCGAACAGAGGATCATAGTCCCAGGCAATAACCAGACTGCCTTTATGTGCAGGTGGTGGAAGCTCTGGTGGCTAGCCGGACTAGTGAGTTTGCCGAATTAAAACGGCAACTGGATGCGGCAGACGCCGACATCGAGCTTGTTAACAAGCGGCTTGACGAATCACAGGGTAAGTAATGTTTTCTGGTGAATGTCACACAATAAGAGCAGCATGATGCCAGTATCTTTAATATGTTGTGACTGGAGATGGAGCTGCCATCGTGGAGACCCTTCGGGCGGAACTCGCCTGAGCCAAGGAACAAGCGAGGGTTAGTAATGCAGCTGCTTTGAAGGCGGCCGAAGAGTTAAGAGCCGAGAAGGCCGCCCATTGCGAAAGCAAAGAAAAGATGGCCAAGATGGTCGTAGAATTAAAAGGCACTGCCGACCATTGCCAGTTCCTTGAAGAAGAGAACCGAGTGAAGGCAGCAGACCTTGAGAAGGCCACTATGGCGACCAAAGACAGTCGCTCTGCTATGAGGGCGAAGAAGGAGGAGTTGCGCGAAGCCGGGGATATTGCGGCTGGGAAGCCCTTTCTGCTGCGGAGGAGGTTCGAAGATCCGCGGTATGCCCCTCTGGATCGGCTGTGGAGTTCGGTAGACGCATATATGGACTTGGCGGCGAGCGCTGTCGATGCGGTCGAATACTTCCAAGATCAATCAGATCGTGAAGTGGACAAGCTATTCTGGTCTCAATTCAACGTTCCAGAGCGTCTGCTTCCCTTGACTAATCAGCTAGCCGAATGGGCCGAACTTAATAGGCTGTCCGGACTCGCCATGAGGTCTGTTGTAGATCATTTGTGGCCGGAGAAGCTGAAGCCGAACAACTATTTCAGCTTAGTGCAGCGGTTCCTTGGTGCGGTGCCGCACATCAACGCGATGAAGAGGTCGGCGTGCATAGAAGGCTCGTGGATGGCCTTTGCCCGTGTCAAGGCATACTGGGCGGAGATGGATGCTACCACTGTTGCAGCGCAAGGTTCGGCCATAGGCCGAGTAGCTGTCGAGTGCTATTTTGAAGAGGTTCTTGAGGGTGCTCGTTTGATAGAGTCCCAATGCTCGAAGAATATTATGTTTGAATGACATGTATTCCCATTGTAAACACAATGTTTTTATGAAATATAGTAAGGCTGTATTTATACTTTTGCCGGAAAGTAATGTGATGCCTCCTATGCGGCCATTTGTGTATATATGTATATAACCTGAAAGATTGCAGTCGTCGGCTTCAACCCCCACGCATATAATGCGGAGTTGCTCACAAAAAATGCGTGTTCACACTTAACCCAACGTCTTGGTCCTATTAAGGAGGTGATAGCGCATCGAACGAGGCAACTGGACTATAATGCTTTAACACTTTCACTTAGCCATAGGAGTTTGACAGTGGGGCTACTAGATAGCCCCTGGTGGCTCCGCACTCTCTCGATCTCGGGGTGCGTACATGCCTAGCCGGAAAATGGCCCTTCGTTAAGGCGGAGGAATTCTAACATTCCGATAGGTCATCGAGTGGTTGACCAGTCTCACGCTATATCATGACAGTCAGTTTTCGGCTTTCTCTACTGAGGTGCTCGTCCGGATGAACCAGGGAACAATCGCAGTAGTTCTCCTGGTGCTGCCTTAGCCGATAAAGCGGAACGTAAGGCACCAAAACATAGGAGCCGGGCAAACCCAACATTTGACCAAAGACAATGATTCGGAGCTGATGCATATAAGGCCAAACTCGCGATGCCGAACACTCCCTAAGGTATTCGGTCTTTATGGTATAAAACGGGCCTAAATAGTGCCCTTTGTAAGAAGCCCCATGTGTCCAGGTACGTGCATTATTCTGACATGGCCACATGCCAAGACGTCAGCATCCTTCTCAATTGTACTGAGAATTCGAGGGATGTGTATCAACAAGAGACAGTAAAAAAGGTTTACGCAGGGTCTTAATCTAAAAAGAATCCTTGGAGCGGGTCCCTGCTGCACGTCTGCACATGTGTCTCCGTTGTGCCGTATCCTGGACGGGTGTAGCACGATGATCATCTGTAAAAGAGAGGAACTTAGGTGAAAAATTTGTCGTGCAAAAAAATAGTTTTTAAAGAAACCATGTATAACTAAAAATGAGTAGAAATTGCCACTTGTCTGCGCGCGTTGAGCCTCTTGTATTTGTAATAGGGGTGTGGTCATCAATCCGGTACAAATTACATATAGCAGCGCCGGACTCGTCTAACCGCGTCCGTGGTCTTGACGACCTATCAAATGCTTTAGTTGGTGAGGCCATTTTTAGTGTGCGGCTGCCAAGGCAGTCGCATTCTCTTCGGCGCGCAAAGATCGCTTAATATTTCCATTCACTGTAATGATGCCACGTGGACCGGGCATCTTGAGCGTGAGGGAAGCATAATGCGGTATTGCATTAAAGCAAGCAAAAGCTTCGCGTCCAAGTAGTGCTTGATAACCGCATTGGAACGGAACAATGTGGAAGGTTAAATGTTCGCTATGGGAGTTATCGGGGAAGCCGAATATAACCTTTAGTAGCAGGGAGCCCGTGCAATGAGCCCCTAGGCCTGGCGTTACTCCTTTAAAGGTAGTGTTGCTATGGCAAATTTTCGTTGGGTCTATCCCCATTTTGTGGATTGTATCCTGGTATATCAGGTTTAAACTGCTGCCACCGTCCATCAAGACTCGTGTAAAGTGGTATCCGTTAATTATTGGGTCTAATACCAGGGGAGCCCATCCTACCCGCCGGATACTTGCTGAGTAATCATGATGGTCGAAAGTGACCAGTTGAGACGACCAGTGGCAGGGTTTCGCGGTGATAGGCCCTTGTGCATATTTATCTGGGAGGGCCGCTTTGCTTCCCTTGATCACGTGTAATACGTTGACTGTTTTGACTTCTGATGGAAACTTCTTTTGTTCCCCAGTGTCTTGCTTGAGAGGATCATCCTCATCTTTGCTTGGTGTATCCTCCCCCTTGTGTACGGCGTTGAGCTTGCCGGACTGCTTGAAGACCCAACATTATCTGTGGGTATGATTAGCGGGTTTACCAGGGGTGCTATGGATCTGACATACTTGGTCCAGAATTTTGTTCAGGCTGGACAGTTCATCTCTGGCGCCTTTAGAGGGCGGCTTTTGCTGACCTGGCCGAGAGCTTCTGAATCCGGCGTTTACCGCCGTGCTCTTCGGGTTGTCTTCTTTATTCTGACGCTTATTTATTTTTGCTGTGTCGTGATTTCCCGTTTTCATCTCTAACTTCGGATGTGCTTGGGTCGCTGGTGCTGCATCTGGCTAGCCAGCTATCCTCACCCGCGCAAAAGCGGGTCATGAGGCTTGTTAATGCTGCCATTGTTCTCGACTTTTCTTGGCCAAGGTGTCTGGCAAGCCATTCGTCGTGAACGCTATGCTTAAAAGCTGCCAAGGCTTCGGCGTCCGGACAGTCAACTATTTGGTTCTTCTTAGTAAGAAACCTGTTCCAAAGCTTTTGGGCTGACTCTCCGGGCTGTTGAGTTATACTCCCTCCGTTCCTAAATACTTGTCTTTCTAGAGATTTCAACAAGTGACTACATACGGCACAAAATGAGTGAATCTACACTTTAAAATATGTCTACATACATCCGTATGTTGAATCCATTTGAAATGCCTAGAAAGACAAGTATTTGGGAACGGAGGGAGTATGACTCAAATCGTCCGCATCCGGGGGTCGGACATAAGTCCCTTGAAAATTTGCCCGAAAAGCATCTTCGAGCTCTTCCCAGCTTCCAATGGAGTTTTCGGGGAGGCTTTTAAGCCAGTGCCGAGCTGGCCCTTTGAGTTTGAGGGGTAAGTATTTAATGGCGTGGAGATCGTCTCCTCGAGCCATATGGATGTGGAGGATATAGTCCTCAATCCAGACCCCAGGGTCTGTTGTTCCGTCGTATGCCTCTATGTTTACGGGTTTGAATCCCTCTGGAAATTCATGGTCCAGCACCTCGTCGGTGAAACATAGGGGGTGTGCGGCGCCCCTGTATTTGGGCATGTCGTGGTGTTCGAATGTTTGGTTTGTTGCATCGTATGTTGGGGCGCGCTTGTGTGGTGCATAGATGGATCTAGTTGCGCCGTCCTTTTGATGCGAGCCCTCGCGTGGATCGCGTATTGGCTTATGTCCGGCATTACTTGCCACTCTATGTTGGCCGTGAGGTCGTCTATCTGGCCAGGTGGCCATTTTAATTTTTGGTTGCGGGGGGTCTAAGGCCTCCTCATCGAATTCAGGTAGCAGCTTCCCCTTCGGGTAGCTCTTCGTGGGGCGGTTACCGCCATACTTCGCTGCTGTGTTGAGTACTTTGCTCCATCTGATTTGGAGTGTGTCCTACGCAGCCTTGAGCCTTTGCTTCTGCTTTTTTAGACTCCTAGCGGTGGCAACAAGCCTTTGATGGGCATTTTGTTGCTCTGGGCGTCTGTCCGGTGTTATGTCCTCCGGACTATTATCCTTGACAGAATCGGTTTGTTCGGTTTGATTCTCCATCTTGCCGTGGTCCGGCAGTGGTTCGCCCTGTTCCAATGCTGGCTTTGTATGATTGTTATTTCTGCCGAGGTGGGATTTGGGGCGGCGCTTATGCCGCCGCTTTGACTGCTTCTCGAGGGGACAAGCCTTCGTTGCATCCTTCCGTTCCTCGTCGTCGTCTTCTTTTGGTGTGTCTACCATGTATACGTCATGTGATGAGGTGGATGTCCAGTGCCCTGTGGGCGGTGGTTCCTCTTTGCCTCCCGCATCATCGTCCATACCGTCGATGTCTTCGGAGTCGAAGTAGAGCATGTCGGTTGAGTCATCGATAGTGGCTACTAAGTGGGTGGTGGGTGGGCCTCGAATTTCTTCGTCGTCCGCATCCCGGTCCTGCCGGACATAGTTCGGCCAGGATCCTCCTGACAAGGAGAGAGACCTTAATGAGTTCAGTATGTCGCCAAAGGGCAAGTGCTGAAAAATATCCGCGAAGGTAAACTCCATGATCGGCGCCCAATCGGATTCGATAGGAATGGGCGCAGGCGGTTCGGAGTCCGTGGCCAGAGAAGGATCCAGCAGTTTAACAACACGGCTCTCGTGCAAGGCAAGGTCGATGTTCGGCTCGATCGCCGCTGAGGGTAAGGCCTCTGTGGCGGGGTCCATCCACCCGTCCATGGAAGGCACAACTGGCTCCGAATTGAGGGTCGTAGTGGCTGCCGGTGCGATCTCCTTAAAACTGTTCGATGGGAGAGCTAAGTCATGCTCATCGTGACCGCGTGGCGCACAAGGCAGAGGCTCGAATCCATCGAAGATCAAATCTCCACGGATATCGGCCATGTAGTTTAAGCTTCCGAACCTGACCTGGTGGCCAAGGGTGTAACTTTCAATCTGCTCCAGATGGCCAAGCGAATTGGCCCGCAGTGCAAAGCTGCCGAACACGAAGATCTGTCTGGGGAGAAAAGTCTCACCTTGGACCGCATCGCTATCGATGATAGTAGGAGCCATCAAGCCTAACAGCGATGACACAGAGGAACTCTCAATGAAAGCACCAATGTCGGTGTCAAAACCGGCGGATCTCGGGTAGGGGGTCCCGAACTGTGAGTCTAGGCCTGATGGTAACAGGAGACAAGGGACACAATGTTTTACCCAGGTTCAGGCCCTCTTGATGGAGGTAAAACCCTACGTCCTTCTTGATTGATATTGATGATATGGGTAGTACAAGAGTAGATCTACCACGAGATTGGAGAGGCTCAACCCTATAAGCTAGCCTATGGTATGATTGTATGTTGTCCTACGGACTAAAACCCTCCGGTTTATATAGACATCGGAGAGGGCTAGGGTTACACAGAATCGGTTACAATGGGAGGAGATCTACATATCCATATTGCCAAGCTTGCCTTCCATGCCAAGGAAAGTCCCATCCGGACACATGACGAAGTCTTCAATCTTGTATCTTCATAGTCCAAGAGTCTGGCCAAAGGTTATAGTCCGGCTATCCGGACACCCCCTAATCCAGGACTCCCTCAGTCATCATGCCGTCGTGCTAACGAAACTCTCCCTCGACACTCAGCTGGATCTAGAGTTCGCGGGATGTCACCGAGCTAAACGTGTGCAGATCGTGGAGGTGCCGTACCTTCGGTGCTAGAATCGGTCGGATCGTGAAGACGTACGACTACATCAACCGCGTTGTCATAATGCTTCCGCTTACGGTCTACGAGGGTACGTGGACAACACTCTCCCCTCTCGTTGCCATGCATCACCTAGATGGATCTTGCGTGTGCGTAGGAATTTTTTGAAATTACTGTGTTCCCCAATAGTGGCATCCGAGCCAGGTCTATGCATAGATGTTTTATACACGAGTAGAAGACAAAGGAGTTGTGGGCGTGGGTATATACATATTGCTTGCCGTCACTAGTTGATTCTTGATTCAACGGTATTGTTGGATAAAGCGGCTCAGACCGACATTACGCGTACGCTTACGCGAGACTGGTTCTACCGACGTGCTTCGCACATAGGTGGCTGGTGGGTGTCGGTTTCTCCAACTTTAGTTGAATCATATTCAAGAATAGGGTTCTTTCTGAAGATCAAAAAGCAATCACTATACCACGTTGTGGTTTTTGATGCGTAGGTAAGAACGGTTCTTGCTTAGCCCATAGCAGCCACGTAAAACTTGCAACAACAAAGTAGAGGACGTCTAACTCGTTTTTGCAGGGCATGTTGTGATGTGATATGGTCAAGACATGATGCTAAATTTTATTGTATGAGATGATCATGTTTTGTAACAAAGTTATCGGCAACTAGCAGGAGCCATATGGTTGTCGCTTTATTGTATGAAATGCAGTTGCCATGTATTTGATTTACTTTATCACTAAGCAGTAGCGATAGTCATAGAAGCAATAGTTGGCGAGACGACAATGATGCTTCGATGGAGATCAAGGTGTCATGCCGGTGACGATGGTGATCATGACGGTGCTTTGAAGATGGAGATCAAAGGCACAAGATGATGATGGCCATATCATATCACTTATATTGATTGCATGTGATGTTTATCCTCTATGCATCTTATTTTGCTTAGTTCAATGGTAGCATTATAAGATGATCTCTCACTAAATTTCAAGGTACAAGTGTTCTCCCTGAGTATGCACCATTGCTACAGTTCGTCATGCCAAGACACCATGTGATGATCGGGTGTGATAAGCTCTACATTCACATACAACGGGTGCAAGCCAGTTTTGCACACGCGGAATACTCGGGTTAAACTTGACGAGCCTAGCATATGCAGATATGTCCTCGGAACACTGAGACCGAAAGGTCGAGCGTGAATCATATAGTAGATATGATCAACATAGTGATGTTCACCATTGAAAACTACTCCATCTCACGTGATGATCGGACATGGTTTAGTTGATATGGATCACGTGATCACTTAGATGATTAAAAGGATGTCTATCTAAGTGGGAGTTCTTAAGTAATTTGATTAATTGAACTTTAATTTATCATTAACTTAGTACCTGATAGTATTTTGCATGTCTATGTTGTTGTAGATAGATGGCCTGTGCTGTTGTTCCGTTGAATTTTAATGCGTTCCTAGAGAAAGCTAAGTTGAAAGATGATGGTAGCAATTACACGAACTGGGTCCGTAACTTGAGGATTATCCTCATTGCTGCACAGAAGAATTACGTCCTGGAAGCACCGCTAGGCGACAAACCTGCTGCAAGAGCAACACCAGATGTTATGAATGTCTGGCAGAGCAAAGCTGATGACTACTCGATAGTTCAGTGTGCCATGCTTTACGACTTAGAACCGGGACTTCAATGATGTTTTGAATGTCATGGAGCATATGAGATGTTCCAGGAGTTGAAGTTAATATTTCAAGCAAATGCCCGAATTGAGAGATATGAAGTCTCCAATAAGTTCTACAGCTACAAAATGGAGGAGAATAGTTCTGTCAGTGAACATATACTCAGACTCAACTGAGAGTTAATCTTCCTGATGATAGTGTCATTAACAGAGTTCTTCAAACACTGCCACCAAGCTACAAGAGCTTCATGATGAACTATAATATGCAAGGGATGGATAAGACAATTCCCAAGATCCTTGCAATGCTAAAGGCTGCGGAGGTAGAAATCAAGAAGGAGCATCAACTGTTGATGGTCAACAAGACCACTAGTTTCAAGAAAAAAGGTAAAGGGAAGAAGGGGAACTTCAAGAAGAACGGCAAGCAAGTTGCTGCTCAAGTGAAGAAGCCCAAGTCTAGACCTAAGCCTGAGACTGAGTGCTTCTACTGCAAAGGGACTGGTCACTGGAAGCGGAACTGCCCCAAGTATTTGGAGGAGAAGAAGGATGGCAAAGTGAAAGGTATATTTGATATACATGTTATTGATGTGTACCTTACTAATGCTTGCAGTAGCGCCTGGGTATTTGATATTGGTTCTGTTGCTAATATTTGCAACTCGAAACAGGGGCTACGAATTAAGCGAAGATTGGCTAAGGACGAGGTGACGATGCGCGTGGGAAATGGTTCCAAAGTCGATGTGATCGCCGTTGGCACGCTACCTCTACATCTATCTTCGGGATTAGTTTTAGACCTAAATAATTGTTATTTGGTGCCAGCGGTGAGCATGAACATTATATCTGGATCTTGTTTGATGCGAGACGGCTATTCATTTAAATCAGAGAATAATGATTGTTCTATTTATATGAGTATTATCTTTTATAGTCATGCCCCCTTGATGAGTGGTCTATTTTTACTAAATCTTGATAGTAGTGATACACATGTTCATAGTATTGAAGCCAAAAGATATAAGTTTAATAATGATAGTGCAACTTATTTGTGGCACTACCGTTTAGGTCATATTGGTGTAAAGCGCATGAAGAAACTCCATGCTAATGGACTTTTGGAATCACTTGATGCTTGCGAACCATGCCTCATGGGCAAGATGACTAAAACCCCGTTCTCCGGAACAATGGAGCGAGCAACAGACTTGTTGGGAATAATACATACTGATGTATGTGGTCTGATGAGTGTTGATGCTCGTGGCGGGTATCGTTATTTTCTTACCTTCACAGATGATTTAAGCAGATATGGGTATATCTACTCGATGAAACATAAGTCTAAAACATTTGAAAAGTTCAAAGAATATCAGAGTGAAGTGGAAAATCATCGTAACAAGAAAATTAAGTTTCTACAATCTGATCGTGGAGGTGAATATTTGAGTTATGGGTTTGGTCTTCATTTGAAACAATGTGGAATAGTTTCGCAACTCGCGCCACCTGGAACACCACAACGTAATGGTGTGTCCGAACATCGTAACCGCACTTTATTAGATATGGTGTGATCTATGATGGCTCTCACTGACTTACCGCTATCTTTTGGGGTTATGCTTTAGAGACGGCTGCATTCACGTTAAATAGGGCACCATCAAAATCCATTGAGACGACACCTTATGAATTGTGGTTTGGCAAGAAACCCAAGTTGTCGTTTCTTAAAGTTTGGGGCTACGATGCGTATGTGAAAAAGCTTCAACCTGATAAGCTCGAACCCAAATCGGAGAAATGTGTCTTCATAGGATACCCAAAGGAGACTGTTGGGTACACCTACTATCACAGATCCGAAGGCAAGATATTTATTGCTAAGAATGGATCCTTTCTAGAGAAGGAGTTTCTCTCGAAAGAAGTGAGTGGGAGGAAAGTAGAACTTGACGAGGTAATTGTACCTACTCCCTTATTGGAAAGTAGTTCATCACAGAAATCAGTTCCTGTGTTCCTACACCAGTAAGTGAGGAAGCTAATGATGATGATCACGAAACTTCTGATCAAGTTACTACTGAACCTCGTGGGTCAATCAGAGTAAGATCCGCACCAGAGTGGTATGGTAATCCTGTTCTGGAGGTCATGTTATTTGACCATGACGAACCTACGAACTATGAGGAAGCGATGATGAGCTCAGATTCTACAAAATGGCTTGAGGCCATGAAATCTGAGATGGGATCAATGTATGAGAACAAAGTGTGGACTTTGGTTGACTTGCCCGATGATCGGCAAGCCATAGAGAATAAATGGATCTTTAAGAGGAAGACTGACGAAGACGGTAATATTACTGTCTACAAAGCTCGACTTGTTACAAAAGGTTTTTGACAAGTTCAAGGAGTTGACTACGATGAGACCTTCTCACCCGTAGCGATGCTTAAGTTCGCCCGAATCATGTTAGCAATTGCCGCATTTTATGATTATGAAATTTGGCAAATGGATGTCAAAACCGCATTCCTGAATGGATATCTTAAAGAAGAGTTGTATATGATGCAACCAGAAGGTTTTGTCATTCCAAAAGGTGCTAACAAAGTGTGCAAGCTCCAGCGATCCATTTATGAACTGGTGCAAGCCTCTCGGAGTTGGAATATACGCTTTGATAGTGTGATCGAAGCATATGGTTTTATACAGTGTATTTACAAGAAAGTGAGTGGGAGCTCTGTAGCATTTCTGATATTATATGTGGATGGCATATTGCTGATCGGAAATGATACTGAATTTCTGAATAGCTGTAGCGACCCGACCTCAGACAGTCAAGTCTCTGTGCTTTAGTGTCATCCCTGGATCACTAATGCTGACACACACAGTACTCGAAGGATTTATAACAGAGTAGCAATCACACACTTATTACATCGAAGGTCTCAAAAGAGAACTTACTACAATAAATATGGCTTAAGGCCATCTAAATAAGATAACAGCGGAAGCTTTGGAAGATAAAGCGAGTCCATCAGCTCCAACGGCATAGCTGAGTGCATGACAAACAACCTACGGCATCTTACTCGTCATCTAAAAAGTCTGCAACATGATACGTTGTAGCCCGAAACGGGTCAGCACATGGAATATGCTGGCAATATAACACAAGAGAGCAATGAACAGATAAATGCTATCACTACATGCATATATGGCTGGTGGAGGCTCTATGGTTATATTGTTTTGCGAAAAGCCAATTATTTCCTACAACAAAGGAATAAATTTTATTTAACTATCATGGTAGTTGAAACATCATTGAGAAGGTTCCTCCAACTCAATCCCAATTAAAGTAGTCATTAATATCCCAACGAATTAATTAGAGGGATGAGATCAAATCAATAATTCAAGTACCAGATACTCAAGATGTCCATAACCGGGGACACGGCTAACCATGATTAGTTTATACACTTTGTGGAGGTTTGCACACTTTTCCCCACAAGACTCGATCTCCTCCGTTGGGTTTGTCGCACTACATGGTGTTTGAGAAACGGATGACCGAGACACAGTCTTTCAGAAGCATTAACTCTAACCCTGGGTAGACCGTACCAACCTACATATCCTACATCTGCTAGTCTACCAATGGAAGAGGTCACACAACATACTCAACTATGCCAGAGCCCATAATGGCTTGTGGCTGCACACGGAAGTTTCTAGCATGGATAATTTTATGATCCCTTTGAGCCTGGGTGGCGGACCGTAGAATGATCACACGGGTACTCCGGGATATCCTAGGACAAAATGGATTCTCGAGGTGCCCACAAGTAATCCACCCAGATGTGTATTAAAGTTGCCACCTTAAGTTGAACCATTAATTACCAACTCACATCTGTCAGGTTACACTCAAACCCAATCCATGTCTACGAGCATAACATAGCAACATAAGCATAACGTAGAAGTAACTCCCAGGGTTTGATAATAAAAGGGCAATAGGTTCTACCTCATCACCTACTTCCCAAACCCACATGTTAAGAGATCCTACTCATGCAATGTCTGAGGGTTGAACTAATGCATAAAAAAACTGGGTAATAAAGGGGTATGATCAAAGTGTTACTTGCCTTGCTGACGGTCCGCAAAACCTAAAGACTCGTAGTAGCACGCTTCACACTCCGGGTATTCTATCGCAAACAAACAATAGCATACATAAGTACTCAAGCACAGATGCACGGGTAAAACTCAAATAAGAAGATCTAACTAGAAAGTTCAACTGAAGAACTCCGGTTTGCAAAAAGAATCGAATCAAACGGAGCAACGAAACTCAAACTACGAAAGAAACAAGATCCAAATACTAATCTGGACTAAAGTCAAATTTTACAGTACCAAAATCTTGTTCAAGTTGGTTAAACGGAAAGAGGGCTTCGAGACGAAGATCTAGGTGCTTGTTTCACCTGATTCGGAAAAATGAGCGAAAAGATATACTAGAACGAAGATTAGGGCAGAAATCGCGATCGAAAATAATCGCGGGAAAACCCTGGAAAAAGAAAACTGACGAACAGGCTAAAGAACGAATATTTGCTGTCTACGACTAATGGATGAACGGTGTTCGTTAAAACGAACCTACGGACGAACATCCACTATTTAACTAAACCGAAGAAAAACCAAACAAAACCGAAAATAAAAAAACCGATATAGGGTTTCGAAAAAAAATGAATGGTTTTCTCGCGAAAACCGGCAGCGGCGGCTACCTCGATGGCGGGGCGGCGAGGCGGCGGTGGACGGCGGTGGTGGCGTGGCAAAGCGGATCGGGCGGGGATAACCCACAAGTGTAGGGGATCGCAACAGTTTTGAGGGTAGAGTATTCAACCCAAATTTAATGATTCGACACAAGGGGAGCCAAAGAATATTCTCAAGTATTAGCAGTTGAGTTGTCAATTCAACCACACCTGGAAACTTAATATCTGCAGCAAAGTGTTTAGTAGCAAAGTAATATGATAGTAGTGGTAACGGTAGCGAAAGGTAATGATAGCAAAAGTAATGTTTTTGGTATTTTGGAGTGATGATAGCAATAGCAACGGAAAAGTAAATAAGCGAGGAACAATATATGGAAAGCTCGTAGGCAATGGATTGATGATAGAGAATTATGCCGGATGCGGTTCATCATGTAACAGTCATAACCTAGGGTGACACAGAACTAGCTCCAATTCATCAATGTAATGTAGGCATGTATTCCGAATATAGTCATACGTGCTTATGGAAAATAACTTGCATGGCACCTTTTGTCTTACCCTCCCGTGGCAGCGGGGTCCTAGCGGAAACTAAGGGATATTAAGGCCTCCTTTTAATAGAGTACCGGACCAAAGCATTAACACATAGTGAATACATGAACTCCTCAAACTACGGTCATCACCGGTAAGTATCCCGATTATTATCACTTCAGGGTTAACGGATCATAACACATAATAGGTGAATATAGACTTGCAAGATAGGATCAAGAACTCTCATATATTGATGAAAACATAATAGGTTCAGATCTGAAAATCATGGCACTCGGGCCCTAGTGACAAGCATTAAGCATAGCAAAGTCATAGCAACATCAATCTCAGAACATAGTGGATACTAGGGATCAAACCCTAACAAAACTAACTCAATTACATGATAAATCTCATCCAACCCATCACCGTCTAGCAAGCCTATGATGGAATTACTCACACACGGCAGTGAGCATCATAAAATTGGTGATGGAGGAAGGTTGATGATGACGATGGCGACGGATTCCCCTCTCCGGAGCCCCAAACGGACACCAGATCAGCCCTCCCGAGAGGTTTTAGGGCTTGACGGCGGCTCCGTATCGTAAAACGCGATGAATCCTTCTCTCTGATTTTTTTCTCTCTGAAACCAAATATATAGAGTTGGAGTTGAGGTCGGAGGAGCTCCAGGGGCCCACGAGGTAGGGGGGCGCGCCCCCCACCCTCGTGGCTAGGGTGTGGGCCCCCTGGTCTTCATCTTTTGCAAGGATTTTTTATTATTTCCAAATAGACGTTCCGTGAAGTTTCAGGTCATTCCGAGAACTTTTGTTTCTGCACATAAATAACACCATGGCAATTATGCTGAAAACAACGTCAGTCCGGGTTAGTTCCATTCAAATCATGCAAGTTAGAGTCCAAAACAAGGGCAAAAGTGTTTGGAAAAGTAGATACGATGGAGACGTATCAACTCCCCCAAGCTTAAACCTTTGCTTGTCCTCAAGCAATTCAGTTGATAAACTGAAAGTGATAAAGAAAAACTTTTACAAACTCTGTTTGCTCTTGTTGTTGTAAATATGTAAAGCTAGCATTCAAGTTTTCAGCAAAGGTTATGAACTAACCATATTAACAATAATGCATAGGTCTCATGTTTACTCATATCAATGGCATAATCAACTAGCGAGCAATAATAATAAATCTCGGATGACAACACTTTCTCAAAACAATCATAATATGATATAACAAGATGGTATCTCGCTAGCCCTTTCTGAGACTGCAAAACATAAATGCAGAGCACCTTTAAAGATCAAGAACTGACTAGACATTGTAATTCATGGTAAAAGAGATCCAGTCAAGTCATACTCAATGTAAACTAACAATAATGAATGCAAATGACAGCGGTGCTCTCCAACTGGTGCTTTTTAATAAGAGGATGATGATTCAACATGAAAGTAAATAGATAGGCCCTTCGCAGAGGGAAGCAGGGATTTGTAGAGGTGCCAGAGCTCGGTTTTGAAATAGAGGTGAATAATATTTTGAGCGGTATACTTTCATTGTCAACATAGCAACCAAGAGATGGCGATATCTTCCATGCTACACACATTATAGGCGGTTCCCTAACAGAATGGTAAAGTTTATACTCCCCCTTCACCAACAAGCATCAATCCATGGCTTGCTTGAAACAACGAGTGCCTCCAACTAACAAGAGTCCCAGGGGGAGTTTTGTTTACAGTTATTTTGATTTGATTTGCATAAAGCATGTGACTGGGCATCCCGGTGACCAGCCACTTTCTCGTGAGTGAGGAGCGGAGTCCACTCCTCTTGAGAATAACCCGCCTAACATGGAAGATACAGACAACCCTAGTTGATACATGAGCTATTCGAGCATACAAAACAGAATGTTTATTTGAAGATTTAGAGTTTGGCACATACAAATTTACTTAGAACGGCAGGTAGATACCGTATATAGGTAGGTATGGTGGACTCATATGGAACAACTTTGGAGTTTATGGGATTGGATGCACAAGCAATATTCCCGCTTAGTACAGGTGAAGGCTAGCACAAGACTGGGAAGCGACCAGCTAGAGAGCGACAACAGTCATGAACATGCATTAAAATTAATCAACACCGACTACAAGCATGAGTAGGATATAATCCACCATGAACATAAATATCGTGAAGGCTATGTTGATTTTGTTTCAACTACATGCGTGAACATGTGCCAAGTCAAGTCACTTAAATCATTCAGAGGAGGATACCACCCTATCATACCACATCACAACCATTTTAATAGCATGTTGGCACGCAAGGTGAACCATTATAAGCTCCTAGCTAATCAAGCATGGCACAATAAACTATGATCTCTAGTTGTCATTGCAAACATGTTTATTCATAATAGGCTGAATCAGGAACGATGAACTAATCATATTTACAAAAACAAGAGAGGTCGAGTTCATACCAACTTTTCTCATCTCAATCAGTCCATCATATATCGTCATAATTGCCTTTCACTTGCACGACCGAACGATGTGGATAATAATAATAGTGCACGTGCATTGGACTAAGCTGGATTCTGCAAGCATTCAATTCAAGAGAGAAGATAAGGTGATATGGGCTCTTTTGTCAGATCAACAATAATGCATATAAGAGCCACTTCAACAATTTAATCATGGTCTTCTCCTATCGACCCCCAAAGAAAAGAAAAGAAATAAAACTATTTACACGGGAAAGCTCCCAACGAGTAAAAGAAGAACAAGAAATATTTTTGGGTTTTCTTTTTAATTACTACTACAAGCATGGAAAGTAAACTAATTAAAAACTACAACTAATTTTTTTGGTTTTTCTTAAGGTTTTATTAAGCACACAAGAAGAAAGCATAAAAAGGGAAATAAACTAGCATGGATGATAGAATGAAAAAGTATGAGCACCGACATCTAGCAATGAGTGTGTGAACATGAATGTAATGTCAGTGGGAAATACGTACTCCCCCAAACTTAGGCTTTTGGCCTAAGTTGGTCTATGGCCACGGTTGGCCTGGCGGATATCCATAGTAATAGTTGGGGTCGTACTGAGATGCAGCCGCTATCGCCTCCTGAACTGCAGCGTGGCGACGAGCGGCCTCCGCCCTCCTCTCGTACTCATCTGCCTCCTCTCTGGTAATAACATATCTTCCTTTTGCCTGGTAATCAAAGAAGGCAGGAGCACGGAGAGTAATACGGACAGCATGGCGTCTGTCAAAGATTAGGCGATATTGGAGAGGTGATTCATTCCTCTCGACAAACTGGTGGTGAACCATAGCCTCATAATCCAAATAAGCATGAGGCAACTCAATATCATCTTCACATATGGCTATACCAAGAAAATTAGCTATGCGGGTTGCATAAATTCCACCAAAGATATCTCCATTAAATCTATTAAGATGCAACCTACATGCAACAATGGCTCCTAAATTATAAGATTTATCTCCTAACACAGCACTCCTAAGAATACTGAGGCCAGGGACACACATGTGACATGCCTCATCTTTACCATTAAGGCATCTACCTATGAAGAGAGCAAAATAATGTATAGCAGGAAAGTGAATGCTCCCTATGGTAGCTTGTGTTATATCTCTAGATTCCCCCACAGTTATACTAGAAAGATAATCTCTAAATTCAGATTTGCGAGGTTCCCTGACACCACCCCATTTTGGAAGCTTGCAAGAAGTGGTAAAATCCTCTAAGTCCATAGTGTAAGAATTTTCATAAAGATCAAACAGGACAGTTGGAGAATTACGTGAAGATGAAAATTCAAACCTCCTCACAAAGGAACTAGTGAGATAGTGATACTGGCGGCACTTTTATTCCTCGAAGCTCACAAGATCAGCGTTACGCAAATATGCGTTAAATTCTTCCTCAATTCCCGCTCGATCCATAAAGTTTTCTGAAGGCCATTCACAAGGACGCAATGGAGCGTCTCTTGGTGGCTCATCATCAGCATCACACATTGCAAGCCTGGGCTCTTGTTTCCTTGAAGAGCCACCTTGGTACATTTTCCTAAACATATTTCTTCCTCTGAAAAATTTCTGAAATTTTTAGTAACTTCAAATAAAAGTGAACCAAACTCAATAAAATTGATATCAACTACTCCTACAAGTGCCTAGAGCCTATATCATGCATCAAAACTACTTTTGACCATATAAATTTGACATGCAAGCTCAAGAACAGGGTCACCTAAGCAGCAAAAAATTGCAATGAATAAAGCACTAGAACAAAAACTAATTGGACCAATGGAGGAGTCACATACCAAGGAACAATCTCCCCAAGCAGTTTTGTGAGAGATGCTTTGAGCAAGGAGATCGAAAATTGTAGCAAAATGAGCTAGAACTCGTGCTTGAGCTGGATATTCGTGTTTGTGGGAGGAAGAAGAAGTGTGGGGGTGCAGGAATAAGTGGAGGGGGGCCACCGTGGGCCCACGAGACAGGGGGCACGCCCAGGGGGGTAGGGCGCACCCTCCACCCTCGTGGCCAGGTGGGCTCCCCCCGTGCTGTGTTCTCGGTACCAAATATTCTCAAATATTCCAGAAAAAATCATATTTAAATATCAGGGCATTTGGAGAACTTTTATTTTCGGGGTATTTTTATATTGCATGGATAATTCAGATAACAGATAGAAAAATACTATTTTTATTTTATTTAATATGAATAACAGAAAGTAAAAGGAGGGTACAGAAGGTTGTGCCTTCTAGTTTCATCAATCTCATGCTCATCAAAAGGAATCCACTAACAAGGTTGATCAGGTCTTGTTAACAAACTCATTCCGAATAACATGGAACCGGAGAAATTTCAAATAACACTATGTTACCTCAACGGGGATATGCACATCCCCAATAATAAGAATATCATATTTCTTTTTGACAGTAGGTAGAGGAAATTCAAAACCTCCAATAATAATCGATGGAATTTTTCCAATAGAGTTGATACTATGAACTTGAGGTTGTTTCCTCGGAAACTGTACCGTATGCTCATTTCCATTAACATGAAAAGTGACATTGCCTTTAATGCAATCAATAATATCCCCTGCAATATTCAAAAAGGGTCTTCCAAGAATAATAGACATACTCTCATCCTCGGGAATATCAAGAATAACAAAGTTCGTTAAAATAGTAACGTTTGCAACTACAATAGGCACATCCTCACAAATACCGACAGGTATAACAGTTGATTTATCAGCCATTTGCAAAGATATTTCAGTAGGTGTCAACTTATTCAAATCAAGTCTACGATATAAAGAGAGAGGCATAACACTAACACCGGCTCCAAGATCACATAAAGTAGTTTTAACATAGTTTCTTTTAATGGAGCATGGTATAGTGGGTACTCCTGGATCTCCAAGTTTCTTGGGTATTCCACCCTTAAAAGTATAATTAGCAAGCATGATGGAAATTTCAGCTTCCGGTATCTTTCTTTTATTAGTGACAATTTCTTTCATGTACTCAGCATAAGGATTCATTTTAAGCATATCAGTTAATCGCATACGCAAAAAGATAGGTCTAATCATTTCAGCAAAGCGCTCAAAATCCTCATCATCCTTTTTCTTGGATGGTTTGGGAGGAAAAGGGATGCGTTTCTGAACCCATGGCTCTCCTTCCTTTCAGTGTTTCCTAGCAATAAAGTCTTTCTTATCATAATGTTGATTCTTTGATTGTGGGTTATCAAGATCAACAGCAGGTTCAATTTCTATATCATTATCATTGCTAGGTTGAGCATCATCATGAACATTATTATTAACATTATCACTAGTTTCAGGTTCATTACCAGATTGTGTTTCAGCATCAGAAATAGAAATATCATTTGGATTCTCAGGTGTTTCAGCAATAGGTTCACTAGAAGCATGCAAAGTCCTATCATTTTTCTTTTTCTTCCTTTTAGAAGGACTAGGTGCATCTATATTATTTCTCTGAGAATCTTGCTCAATTCTCTTAGGGTGGCCTTCAGGATACAAAGGTTCCTGAGTCATTCTACCACCTCTAGTCATAACTCTAACAACATTATCATTTTTCTTACTATTCAATTCATTGAGCAAGTCATTTTGAGCTTTAAGTACTTGTTCTACTTGAGTGGTAACCATAGAAGCATGTTTACTAATAAGTTTAAGTTCACCTTTGACATTAGCCATATAATCACCCAACTGTTCAAGCATATTTGAATTGTATTTCAATTGTCTACCAAAATAAGCATTAAAATCTTCTTGCTTAGCCATAAATTTATCAAACTCATCTAAGCATGGGCTAGCAAACTTAGTAAATGAGATTTCAGCTTTATCATATCTATAGAGAGAATTTACCTTTACTACCTGTGTCGGGTTATCAATACCATGTATTTCTTCAATAGGTACTGGATTAAGATCATGTGTTTCTTCAACAGGCGGTTAATTAAGACCGTGTATTTCTTCAATAGGAGGTAAATTCTTAACATCTTCAGCTTTAATACCTTTTTATTTCATATATTTCTTTGCCTCTTGCATTTCTTCAGGACTGAGAAATAGAATACCCCTTTTCTTCGGAGTGGGTTTAGGAATAGGCTCAGGAGCTGGCTCAGGAAGTGTCCAATTATTTTCATTTGTTAACATATTATTCAATAGAATTTCAGCTTCATCCGGTGTTCTTTCCCTGAAAACAGAACCAACACAACTATCCAGGTAATCTTTGGAAGCATCGGTTAGTCCATTATAAAAGATATCAAGTATTTCATTTTTCTTAAGAGGATGATCAGGCAAAGCATTAAGTAATTGGAGAAGCCTCCCCCAAGCTTGTGGGAGACTCTCTTCTTCAATTTGCACAAAATGGTATATATCCCTCAAAGCAACTTGTTTCTTATGAGCAGGGAAATATTTAGCAGAGAAGTAATAAATCATATCATGGGGACTACGCACACAACCAGGATCAAGAGAATTAAACCATATCTTAGCATCACCCTTTAATGAGAACGGAAATAATTTAAGGATATAAAAGTAACGAGTTCTCTCATCATTAGTGAACAGGGTGGCTATATCATTTAATTTAGTAAGATGTGCCACAACAGTTTCAGATTCATAGCCATAAAAAGGATCAGATTCAACCAAAGTAATTATATCAGGATCAACAGAGAATTGATAATCCTTATCAATAACACAGATAGGTGAAGTAGTAAAAGCAGGGTCAGGTTTCATTCTAGCATGAAGAGACTGCCGCTTCCATTTAGCTAATAACCTCTTGAGCTCATATCTATCTTTGCAAGCTAAAATAGCTAGAGCAGCTTCTTTTTCAAAAATATAACCCTCAGGAATAACAGGTGATTCATATTCATTAGAGGGAGAGTCTTCATCATCACTTTCATCAATATTATCAAATTCAATATTTTCATTCTCTCTAACCCTAGCAAGTTGTTCATCAAGAAATTCACCAAGTGGCACAGTAGTATCAGGCATAGAAGTAGTTTCATCATAAGTATCATGCATAGCAGAAGTGACATCATCAATAACATGTGACATATCAGAACGAATAGCAGAAGCAGGTTTAGGTGTCGCAAGCTTACTCAAAACAGGAGGTGAATAAGTGCAGAGCTAGATGGCAGTTCCTTACCTCCCCTCGTAGTTGAGGGATAAATCTTGGTTTTTGGATCTCTCAAGTTCTTCATAATGATAAGCAAATATAAATCCCAAGTGACTCAAAGAATAGAGCTATGCTCCCCGGCAACGGCGCCAGAAAATAGTCTTGATAACCCACAAGTGTAGGGGACCGCAACAGTTTTCGAGGGTAGAGTATTCAACCCAAATTTATTGATTCGACACAAGGGGAGCCAAAGAATATTCTCAAGTATTAGCAGTTGAGTTGTCAATTCAACCACACCTGGAAACTTAATATCTGCAGCAAAGTGTTTAGTAGCAAAGTAATATGATAGTAGTGGTAACGGTAGTGAAAGGTAATGATAGCAAAAGTAATGTTTTTGGTATTTTGGAGTGATGATAGCAATAGCAACAGAAAAGTAAATAAGTGAGGAACAATATATGGAAAGCTCATAGGCAATGGATCGGTGATAGAGAATTATGCCGGATGCGGTTCATCATGTAACAGCCATAACCTCTGGTGACACAGAACTAGCTCCAATTCATCAATGTAATGTAGGCATGTATTCCGAATATAGTCATACGTGCTTATGGAAAATAACTTGCATGACATCTTTTGACCTACCCTCCCATGGCAGCGGGGTCCTAGCAAAAACTAAGGGATATTAAGGCCTCCTTTTAATAGAGTACCGGACCAAAGCATTAACACATAGTGAATACATGAACTCCTCAAACTACAGTCATCACCGGTAAGTATCCCGATTATTGTCACTTCGGGGTTAACGGATCATAACACATAATAGGTGACTATAGACTTGCAAGATAGGATCAAGAACTCTCATATATTGATGAAAATATAATAGTTCAGATCTGAAATCATGGCACTCGGGCCCTAGTGACAAGCATTAAGCATAGCAAAGTCATAGCAACATCAATCTCAGAACATAGTGGATACTAGGGATCAAACCCTAACAAAACTAACTCTATTACATGATAAATCTCATCCAACCCATCACCGTCCAACAAGCCTATGATGGAATTACTCACGCACGACGGTGAGCATCTTGAAATTAGTGATGGAGGAAGGTTGATGATGACGATGGTGACAGATTCCCCTCTCCGGAGCCTCGAACGGACTCCAGATCAGCTCTCCCAAGAGGTTTTAGGGCTTGGCGGCGGCTCCGTATCGTAAAACACGATGAATCCTTCTCTCTGATTTTTTTCTCTCTGAAACCAAATATATAGAGTTGGAGTTGAGGTCGGAGGAGCTCCAGGGGGGCACGAGGTAGGGGGGCGCGCCCCCACCCTCATGGCTAGGGTGTGGCCCCCCTGGTCTTCATCTTTTGCAAGGATTTTTTATTATTTCCAAATAGACGTTCCGTGAAGTTTCAGGTCATTCCGAGAACTTTTGTTTCTACACATAAATAACACCATGGCAATTCTGCTGAAAACAACGTCAGTCCTGGTTAGTTCCATTAAAATCATGCAAGTTAGAGTCCAAAACAAGGGCAAAAGTGTTTGGAAAAGTAGATATGACGGAGACGTATCAGGAGGCATGCTAGGGTTTCGGGGCGGGGGCGCGAGCTGGGCCTCGGGGCGCTGTGGCCTCAGCTTATAAGGGCTGGCCGGGTGCAGTGTCCTAGCCGGGCACGACCCGGTTAGGCCGGTTACTTTTTTTTAATAAAACCTGACGCGGAAAAACAAATAAAAGAAATACTAAACGGACTCCAAAAATCCTGAAATAAATTTTCACGGTCCTCTAATAATATTGCGGACAAAGTGAACATTTATTTAGACCTCTAGTGCAATTTTGAAAAATGCATTTTTTCCTAATTCAAATAAAATAGCAATAAAACCCAAATAAAAGTCTTATTTGATTTTAATATTTTTCCTCCAATATTCCCTTTATTTTGGAGAAGTCATATTATCTCCTCTCATATTTTTTAATATGGAATATTTTTGGAGGATAAAATTAATTAAAACCAAATGATCCTCTTTTCAAAATTTGAGAAAACTCAAATATGAAAATAATGAAATTCCCAACTCTCTCCGTGGGTCCTTGAGTTGCTTAGAATTTCGAGGATCGCGAAATGAAAGCGATAAAATATGATATGCACGAATGACCTATGTATAACATTCCAAATTAAAATTTTGGGATGTTACAAACCTAACCCCTTAAGATGAATCTCGTCCTCGAGATTCGGGTTGGCTAGAAAATAGGTGTGGGTGGTCTTTGCGTAGATTGTCCTCTCGTTCCCAAGTGGCTTCATCCTCGGTATGGTGGCTCCACTGAACTTTGCAAAACTTGATAACCTTGTTGCGAGTAACTCGGCTGGCAAACTCGAGAATCTTGACTAGTTTTTCCTCATATGTCAAATCACTTTCCAACTGAATTGCTTCCAGGGGCACCGTATCTCTCAAAGGGATTTCGGCCATCTCTACATGGCACTTCTTCAACTGGGAAACGTGAAACACATCATGTACTCCTGACAATCCTTCGGGTAATTCCAACTTGTAGGCAACCTCTCCCATGCGTTTCAAAACTCGGTACGGTCCTACAAATCTCGGGGCTAACTTTCCCTTAACTCCAAAACATTTAACTCCTCGTAGAGGTGACACTCGCAGATATGCTCTGTCTTCGATTTCATAGACTACCTCCTTGCGTTTCGAGTCTACATAACTCTTTTGTCTGGACTGAGCCACCTTCAGTCTATCCCGAATCAGTTTAACCTTTTCTTCGGACTCCTTAATCAAATCTGGTCCAAACAACTGATGGTCTCCAACTTCATCCCACATTAATGGTGTTCTGCACCTTTGTCCATACAGGGCTTCGAATGATGCCATCTTCAAACTGGCCTGATAACTATTGTTGTATGAGAACTCCACGTAGGGCAACTTGTCGTCCCAACTAGATCCATAATCTAGCGCATAAGCTCTCAACATGTCCTTCCAAATCTCATTTACTCTCTCGGTCTGTCCATCTGTCTGCGGATGAAATGCGATACTGAACTCTAGCCTGGTTCCCAAAGTTTGGTGCAGTTGATGCCAAAACTTTGAAGTAAATTGTGTTCCTCTATCCGATACGATAGTCCTCGGAACTCCATGCAGACATACGATCCTGGTCATATATATCTTGGCCAAATTCGCACTTGTATAGGTGGTCTTCACGGGGATAAAGTGAGCTACTTTGGTCAAGCGGTCCACTACTACCCAGATAGAATCATATCCGATCAGGTCCTGGGTAACCCGGTGATAAAATCCATGCCAAGCTTATCCCACTTCCATTCGGGTATCGACATAGGCTGCACTAATCCTGCTGGCTTCTGATGCTCTGCCTTCACTCTCTGACATACATCACATATGGCTACATACTCGGCAATATCCTTCTTCATTCCGGTCCACCAGAAACGCTCCTTCAAATCCAAATACATCTTGGTGTTTCCGGGGTGTATTGAGTATGGCGAGTCATGAGCTTCCTGTAATATCAACTTACTGATCTCAGCATTATTAGGTACATATATACGGTCCTCAAAGCACAGGGTGTCGTGTTCAACCTCACGAAAACCTTTGGCTTTGCCTTCGGCCATATTCTCCTTTATATAAAAAATTTATTTGTCATCCTTCTAAGCTTCTCGAACCTTTCCCAACAATGTCGACTGAACTTCCATGGTTGTAACAAAACCTCTAGGGACGATCTCCAAACGAAGCTGAAAGGATCGATATGGTTGACTAGAGGGGGGGGGGGTGAATAGGCAACTAACAATTTTTTAACTTTTCTTTAGCAAATTAAACTTTGCATCAAAGTGGGTTGTCTAGATGTGCAACTAGGTGAGCAACCTATATGATGCAACAACAACGAACATACATGCAAGCAAGAGAAGTAACACTAATAAGCTTGCACAAGTAAAGGTAAGAGATAACCAAGAGTGGACCCGGTGAAGACGAGGATGTGTTACCAAAGTTCCTTACTTTTGAGGGGAAGTACATCTCCGTTAGAGCGGTGTGGAGGCACAATGCTCCCCAAGAAGCCACTAGGGCCACCGTATTCTCCTCACGCCCTCACACAATGCGAGATGCCGTGATTCCACTATTGGTGCCCTTGGAGGCGGCGACTGGACCTTTCCAAACAAGGTTGGGGCAAACTCCACAACTCAATCGGAGGTTCCCAACAACACCACGAAGCTTCACCACAATGGACTATGGCTCCGTGGTGACCTCAATCGTCTAGGGTGCTCAAACACCCAAGAGTAACAAGATCCGCTAGGGATTAGTGGCGGAATCAAATATCTCTTGATGGAAGTGTAGATCGGGGCCTTCTCAACTACTCCCAAGCAAATCAACAAGTTTGGTTGGCTAGAGAGAGAGATTGGGAGAAAATGGAGCTTGGAGCAATAATGGAGCTTTTGGGGGAAGAGGTGGGTCAACGAAGAAGAAGGGGACCCCCTTTTATAGTGGGGGGAACAATGCAACCGTTACCCCACTAAACAGCCCCGCAGACGGCGGTACTACCGCAGTGGGCAGCGGTACTACCGCTGGACCAAGCGGTACTACTGCTCCCCCTTACGGTACTACCGCCCAGCCGGAGAGGGCTTGAAGATAGAAGAGGGACTGGCCCAACGCGGTACTGCCGGACAGGCCCAGCACGATACTGCCACGGTGGCAGGGCGGTACTACCGCTCTCGAGCGGTACTACTGCTGCAAGTGCCTCTCAACCCGACATGAGAAGTGCCCCCCTCGAGTCGAGGCGGTAATGGCTCAATACCGCAGCGGTACTGCCACTGAGGACACACAAGCGGTACTACCGCTGGGCACCGCGGTACTACCGCTGGGGCTAAAGACTGCCCAAACAGCAGGGAACAAGACCTCCAACGACGCGGGAAGGCCAGAGGGTGTGAAACGAAAGTGTACATGATGATTCCACCCTAGCCATACCAAAGCGTACCCCCTCTTGATAGTACGGTGACTCCTATGAAACTAATCCACCAACAAGAAATGAAAGAGCTACACCGTCTTGAAAAACACTCCGAGGGGAAAGAAATCGTCTCGAGCCAAAGGATGAATCACTGAAATGCTCAAAGCACAAGGTTAGTCCACAAATATGTTGTCATCAATCACCAAAACTACATTGAAAGAAATATGCCTTAACAATCTCCCCCTTTTTGGTGGATTGATGACAACTAGGGATTTGCACAGGGAAAAGACATAAAAGTAAGGATACTTAGAACTACAAAATATAGACGGGCTCCCCCTGAATGTGTGCACCTAGTTAGTAGTGCCTTTGGAATGCAAGGCACACACATTCGGATCAACACTCCCCCTATATTTTATAGTCCAAAAGTTCTAAGCACGGGATACATGAGAGCAGGGTATAAAACAGGATAAGCATGCAACTCATAAGATACTACAAGACTGAATAGACATAGATAATAAGGTAAAGAAAGGGTAGCATATGTCTCACACCATATGTCTAGAACTTAGGTCTCACTGGCACCAAACCAGACCAAGCAAAACGACGAGAAAACACAAGACACCACAAACCACAAAGACACACTCGCAACACGGCAACAACACAAATCCCTAAACTCTCTCCCCCTTTGGCAGCGAGACACCAAAAGGGAAAAGAGTGAAGCTACGGCTCCAGGTGATAGCAACCTCGTCACATCCTAGTAGGGTCATCCGCACTGCCATCCTTAGTCGAAAACTGCTTGGTGTCTGAATCGGTCCACGAACAGTGCTGCTGAATCCATTCCTCCTCTTCCGTGATCTGGCCCTCAGAACCGCTGGCAACGGTCGCACCCAGCTGACGCATGAGCTCCTTGTGATGCCCCTGGCCTGCTTCTCATCCACATGAGTCATGTACTGACTATGAGACTCCATGCAGAAGAGCTTCTTCATCTTGCGTTTAAGCTTCTTTGCCCAAGAGGGTTATGCACTAGAAGGACCAAAGTCCTCATCGTGATCATCGGCCGCAGCCCCACCCTCGATCTCCATGTCAGCAGCAGTAGATGGACCCCTGATTTAGGCGCCGGGGTGCCCCAATTGTCCTTCTTCCTCAGACGCTTGATCTCATGAGAAACCAATTCTCCAGTTTCCAACATTTCCTTGGGATAGACACGTGCCCAGGCCTTCTCAATGAGCCGCATGATGAATGGACCATAGATTGGGCACTTGCGCTAAAAAACGACAGAGAGAAGTTCAGACCACATAACATGAGAATGTCTAGGAACTCTCCAGTGTTTGCTTCCTTCTCATGCTGGCAGAATAGAATCATGTCCACGAGATAAGAGTGGACCATATCCAGATTCCTGATGCGAGGGAAGAGAGTCTCTCGGAAGACATGATGAAGGATTTCCAGAAAGGCAGACAACTCATAGGTTTCCTTCTTAGTCACAGGGTGAACCTTCACAGTATAGTAGGGCCAGAGGGCTTGCTTGTGAGTGGAGGTAGCATTGTGGTGAGGGCAGAAGCCGACTGGAGTCTCAAGCCCGTGATCTTCCACCTCAAGTTACTCCATGAAGGCCTTCCACTTGACGGAAAGCAACTTGCCATTGGTCATCCAAGTCAGAGTCCTGTCGGCATCAGTTCCAAGATGAATAGTAGCAAAGAATTGAGCCACCAAATCTGCATCAAAATCCTTGTTGAACTGCATGATTTTGAGAATGTTCAGCTGAGAACACATCTGAAGGGCTTCGCCAAAGTACTCAGGGTCCTTCTCCATAGCATCCATGTCGATGGAGCGTACATCAACATAGAGATTCTTCTTAGCCTTGATCACATCAAAATAGATGGAAAACTGAAAGCGGTTCCAGAACGGGCGGTTGACCAAAGTGCGATCTTGGTCTTCCTCATAGGGGTTGCAGCGACGCTTTGCCCAAAACTCCTTGGTAGTCATCTCAGTCACAGTCTTTCCCTTTGGCTTGTTGGCGGATCTCTTCGACTGCTGAGGTGGCGGTGGAGCACTTGAGGTTGCGCCTGCTGGCGGCGGTTGAGTACTAGAGGAACCACCTGCTGACTTAGAAGTGTGGTAGCGCTTTGACGTTGCACGACCGGGGTTGACACGACGGACCTGCTGCTCAGGATGATCATCACCTGGAACCAAAACACACGACCAGAAGAAACACATGAAATAAAGAGCATAAGCCACCAAACAAAACAACAAGGATCCAAGCTTGGTAGGAAAAGATGGAACTGGGAATCCAGCGGTAGTACCGCGACCCAACAGCGGCAGACCGCATGAGTGGTAGTACCGTGACACAACAGCGGCAGTACCGCTTGAGCGGTAGTACCGCTCGAGGAGAGCGGTAGTACCGCGCCAGATGGGGAACGGCGGTTCCCTACTACCTGTTGGGGAACGTTGCAGAAAACAAAAAATTTCCTACGGTTTCACCAAGATCCATCTAGGAGTTCATCTAGCAACAAGTGATCGGATTGCATCTACATACCTTTGTAGATTATGCATGGAAGCGTTCAAAGAACGGGGATGAGGAAGGCGTACTCGACGTGATCCAAATCACCGGAGATCCTAGCGCCAAACGGACGGCACCTCCGCGTTCAACACACATATGGTCAGCGTAACGTCTTCTCCTTCTTGATCCAGCAAGGGGGAAGGAGAGGTTGAGGAAGATGGCTCCAGCAGCAGCACAACGGCGTGGTGGTGATGGAGCTGCAGTACTCCGGCAGGGCTTCGCCAAGCACTATGGAGGAGGAGGAGGTGTTGGAGAGGGAGAGGGAGGCACCAAAGGCAAAGGTGAGAGGTCCTCCCTCCCCCCCACTATATATAGGGGGCCTAGGGGGGGGGGCGGCCCTAGGAGATCCAATCTCCTAGGGGGCGGCGGCCAAGGGAGGAATCCCTCCTCCCCAAGGCACCTAGGAGGTGCCTTCCCCTTCTAGGACTCTTCCTTTAGGGTTTCCCCCACCCTAGGCGCATGGGCCCTAGGGGGAAGTGGCGCCCCAGCCCACTTTGGGCTGGATCCCTTCCCACTTCAGCCCATGGGGCCCTCCGGGATAGGTGGCCCCACCCGGTGGACCCCCGGGACCCTTTCGGTGGTCCCGGTACAATACTGGTGACCCCGAAACTTGTCCCGATGGCCGAAATAGCACTTCCTATATATAATTATTTACCTCCGGACCATTCCGGAACTCCTCATGACGTCCGGGATCTCATCTGGGACTCCGAACAACATTCGGGTTACTGCATATACATATCCCTACAACCCTAGCGTCACCGAACCTTAAGTGTGTAGACCCTACGGCTTCGGGAGACACGTAGACATGACCGAGACGACTCTCCGGCCAATAACCAATAGCGGGATCTGGATACCCATGTTGGCTCCCACATGTTCCTCGATGATCTCATCGGATGAACCACGATGTCGAGGATTCAAGCAACCCCGTATACAATTCCCTTTGTCAATCGGTATGTTACTTGCCCGAGATTCGATCGTCGGTATCCCAATACCTCGTTCAATCTCGTTACCGGCAAGTCACTTTACTCGTACCATAATGCATGATCCCGTGACCAGACACTTGGTCACTTTGATCTCATTATGATGATGCATTACCGAGTGGGCCCAGTGATACCTCTCCGTCATACGGAGTGACAAATTCCAGTCTTGATCCGTGTCAACCCAACAGACACTTTCGGAGATACCCGTAGTATACCTTTATAGTCACCCAGTTACGTTGTGACGTTTGGTATACCCAAAGCGCTCCTATGGTATCCGGGAGTTACATGATCTCATGGTCTAAGGAAAGGATACTTGACATTGGAAAACTCTAGCAAACGAACTATACGATCTTGTGCTATGTTTAGGATTGGGTCTTGTCCATCACATCATTCTCCTAATGATGTGATCTCATTATCAATGACATCCAATGTCCATAGTCAAAAAACCATGACTATCTGTTGATCAACGAGCTAGTCAACTAGAGGCTTACTAGGGACATGTTGGTGTCTATTATTCACACATGTATTACAATTTCCGGATAACACAATTATAGCATGAATAAAGACAATTATCATGAACAAGGAAATATAATAATAATGCTTTTATTACTGCCTCTAGGGAATATTTCCAACAGTCTCCCACTTGCACTAGAGTCAATAATCTAGTTACATTGTGATGAATCGAACACCCATGGAATTCTGGTGTTGATCATGTTTTGCTCTAGGGAGAGGTTTAGTCAACGGGTCTGCTACGTTCAGGTCCGTATGTACTTTACAAATATCTATGTCTCCATCTTGAACATTTTCACGAATGGAGTTGAAGCGACGCTTGATGTGCCTTGTCTTCTTGTGAAACCTGGGCTCCTTGGCAAGTGCAATAGCTCCAGTGTTGTCACAGAAGAGCTTGATCGGCCCCGACGCATTGGGTATGACTCCTAGGTCGATGATGAACTCCTTCACCCAAATTGCTTCATGCGCTGCCTCCGAGGCTGCCATGTACTCCGCTTCACATGTAGATCCCGCCACGACGCTTTGCTTGCAACTGCACCAGCTTACTGCCCCACCATTCAAAATATACACGTATCCGATTTGTGACTTTGAGTCATCTAGATCTGTGTCGAAGCTAGCATCGACGTAACCCTTTACGACGAGCTCTTTGTCACCTCCATAAACGAGAAACATTTCCTTAGTCCTTTTCAGGTACTTCAGGATATTCTTGACCGCTGTCCAGTGTTCCTTGCCGGGATTACTTTGGTACCTACCTACCAAACTTACGGCAAGGTTTACATCAGGTCTGGTACACAGCATGGCATACATAATAGAACCTATGGCTGAGGCATAGGGGATGACACTCATCTCTTCTATATCTTCTGCCGTGGTCGGACATTGAGCTGAGCTCAATTTCACACCTTGCAACACAGGCAAGAACCCCTTCTTAGACTGATCCATATTGAACTTCTTCAATATCTTATCAAGGTATGTGCTTTGTGAAAGACCTATGAGGCATCTTGATCTGTCTCTATAGATCTTGATGCCTAATATATAAGCAGCTTCTCCAAGGTCCTTTATTGAAAAACTCTTATTCAAGTAGGCCTTAATGCTGTCCAAGAGTTCTATATCATTTCCCATCAAAAGTATGTCATCTACATATAATATGAGAAATGCTACAAAGCTCCCACTCACTTTCTTATAAACGCAGGCTTCTCCATAAGTCTGCGTAAACCCAAACGCTTTGATCATCTCATCAAAGCGAATGTTCCAACTCCGAGATGCTTGCACCAGCCCATAAATCGAGCGTTGGAGCTTGCATACCTTGTCAGCATTCTTAGGATCGACAAAACTTTCCGGCTGCATCATATACAATTCTTCCTTAAGGAAATCATTAAGGAATGCCGTTTTGACGTCCATTTGCCATATCTCATAATCATAGAATGCGGCAATTGCTAACATGATTCGGACGGACTTTAGCTTCGCTACCGGTGAGAAAGTCTCATCATAGTCAACCCCTTGAACTTGTCGATAACCCTTAGCGACAAGCCGAGCTTTATAGATGGTCACATTACCATCCGCGTCTGTCTTCTTCTTAAAGATCCATTTATTTTCTATGGCTCGCCGCTCAACGGGCAAGTCAGTCAAAGTCCATACTTCGTTTTCATACATGGATCCTATCTCGGATTTCATGGCTTCTAGCCATTTGTCGGAATCCGGGCCTGCCATCGCTTCTTCATAGTTCGAAGGTTCACCGTTGTCTAACAACATGATTTTCAAGACAGGGTTGCCGTACCACTCTGGTGCGGAACGTGTCCTTGTGGACCTTCGAATTTCAGTAGGAGCTTGATCAGAAGTATCTTGATCATCATCATTAACTTCCTCTCTAGTCGGTGCAGGCACCTCTGGAACATTTTCTTGAGTTGCGCCATTTTCCGGTTCAAGAGGTAATACTTCATCAAGTTCTACTTTCCTCCCACTTACTTCTTTCGAGAGAAACTCTTTCTCTAGAAAGGATCCATTCTTGGCAACAAAGATCTTGCCTTCGGATCTGAGGTAGAAGGTATACCCAATAGTTTCTTTAGGTATCCTATGAAGACGCATTTTTCCGACTTGGGTTCGAGCTTTTCAGGTTGAAGTTTCTTGACATAAGCATCGCATCCCCAAACTTTTAGAAACGACAGCTTAGGTTTCTTCCCAAACCATAATTCATACGGTGTCGTATCAACGGATTTCGACGGAGCCCTATTTAAAGTGAATGGCAGTCTCTAAAGCATAGCCCCAAAAAGATAGCGGTAAATCGGCAAGAGACATCATAGATCGCACCATATCTAATAGAGTGCGATTACGACGTTCGGACACACCATTACGCTGAGGTGTTCCAGGCGGCGTGAGTTGTGAAACTATTCCACATTTTCTTAAGTGTGTGCCAAACTCGTGACTCAAGTATTCTCCTCCACGATCTGATCGCAGGAACTTGATTTTCCTGTCACGTTGATTCTCAACCTCACTCTGAAATTCTTTGAACTTTTCAAAGGTCTCAGACTTGTGTTTCATTAAGTAGACATGCCCATATCTACTCAAGTCATCAGCGAGGGTGAGAACATAACGATAGCCACCGCGAGCCTCAACACTCATTGGACCGCACACATCAGTATGTATGATTTCCAATAAGTTGGTTGCTCGCTCCATTGTTCCTGAGAACGGAGTCTTGGTCATTTTACCCATGAGGCATGGTTCGCACGTGTCAAATGATTCGTAATCAAGAGACTCTAAAAGTCCATCAGCATGGAGCTTCTTCATGCGTTTGACACCTATGTGACCAAGGCGGCAGTGCCACAAGTATGTGGGACTATCATTATCAATATTACATCTTTTGGTATTCACACTATGAATATGTGTAGCATTACGCTCGAGATTCATTAAGAATAAACCATTCACCATCGGAGCATGACCATAAAACATATCTCTCATATAAATAGAACAACCATTATTCTCGGATTTAAATGAGTAGCCATCTCGAATTAAACGAGATCCTGATACAATGGTCATGCTCAAACTTGGCACTAAATAACAATTATTGAGGTTCAAAACTAACCCTGTAGGTAAATGTAGAGGTAGCGTGCCGACGGCGATCACATCGACCTTGGAACCATTCCCGACGCGCATCGTCACCTCGTCCTTCGCCAGTCTCCGCTTATTCCGCAGCTCCTGCTTTGAGTTACAAATGTGAGCAACTGCACCGGTATCAAATACCCAGGAGCTACTACGAGTACTGGTAAGGTACACATCAATTACATGTATATCACATATACCTTTTGTTTTGCCGGCCTTCTTGTCCGCTAAGTATTTGGGGCAGTTCCGCTTCCAGTGACCACTTTCCTTGCAATAAAAGCACTCAGTCTCGGGCTTGGGTCCATTCTTTGGCTTCTTCCCGGCAGCTTGCTTGCCGGGTGGGGCAACTCCCTTGCCGTCTTTCTTGAAGGTTTTCTTACCCTTGCCTTTCTTGAACTTAGTGGTTTTATTCACCATCAACACTTGATGTTCCTTTTTGACTTCTACCTCTGCTGATTTCAGCATTGCAAATACTTCAGGAATGGTCTTTTCCACCCCTGCATATTGAAGTTCATCACAAAGCTCTTGTAGCTCGGTGGAAGCGACTGAAGGATTCTGTCAATGACCGCGTCATCCGGGAGATTAACTCCCAACTGAGTCAAGCGGTTATGCAACCCAGACATAGTGAGTATGTGCTCACTGATAGAACTGTTTTCCTCCATCTTACAGCTGAAGAACTTGTCGAAGACTTGATATCTCTGGACCCGGGCATGAGCTTGGAAAACCATTTTCAGCTCTTCGAACATCTCATATGCTCCGTGTCTCTCAAAACGTTTTTGGAGCCCCGGCTCTAAGCTGTAAAGCATGCCGCACTGAACGAGGGAGTAGTTATCGGTACGTGCCTGCCAAGCGTTCATAACGTCTTGTTCTGCAGGGAGAACAGGTGCATCACCTAGTGGTGCTTGTAGGACATAATCTTTCTTGGCAGCTATGAGGATGATCCTCAGGTTCCGGACCCAGTCCGAGTAGTTGCTGCCATCGTCTTTCAGCTTGGTTTTCTCTAGGAACGCGTTGAAGTTGAGGACTACGTTGGCCATTTGATCTACAAGACATATTGTAAAATTTTAGACTAAGTTCATGATAATTAAGTTCATCTAATCAAATTATTCAATGAACTCCCACTTAGAATAAACATCCCTCCTGCAATCTAAGTATAACATGATCCGAGTTAACTAGGCCGTGTCCGATCATCACGTGAGACGGACTAGCCAACGTTGGTGAACATCTTCATGTTGATCGTATCTTCTATATGACTCATGCTCGACCTTTCGGCCTTCCGTGTTCTGAGGCCATGTCTGTACATGCTAGGCTCGTCAAGTCAACCTAAGTGTTTGCATGTGTAAATCTGTCTTACACCCGTTGTATGTGAACGTTGGAATCTATCACACCCGATCATCACGTGGTGCTTCGAAACAACGAACTGTCGCAACGGTGCACAGTTAGGGGGAACACTTTCTTGAAATTATTATGAGGGATCATCTTATTTACTACCGTCGTTCTAAGTAAACAAGATGCAAAAACATGATAAACATCACATGCAATCAAATAATAATAGTGACATGATATGGCCAATATCACATAGCTCCTTTGATCTCCATCTTGGGGCTCCATGATCATCTTGTCACCGGCATGACACCATGATCTCCATCATCATGATCTCCATCATCGTGTCTCCATGAAGTTGCTCGCCAACTATTACTTCTACTACTATGGCTAACGCGTTTAGCAATAAAGTAAAGTAATTTACATGGCGTTTCTCAATGACACGCAGGTCATACAAAAATAAAGACAACTCCTATGGCTCCTGCCGGTTGTCATACTCATCGACATGCAAGTCGTGATTCCTATTACAATAGCATGAACATCTCATACATCACATATAGATCATTCATCATTCATCACAACTTTGGCCATATCATATCACAAAGCACTTGCTGCAAAAACAAGTTAGACGTCCTCTAATTGTTGTTGCAAGTTTTACGTGGCTGAAGTAGGGTTTTAGCAAGAACGTTTTCTTACCTACGTGAAAGCCACAACGTGATTTGTCAACTTCTATTTACCCTTCATAAGGACCCTTTTCATCGAATCCGCTCCAACTAAAGTGGGAGAGACAGACACCCGCCAGCCACCTTATGCAACTAGTGCATGTTAGTCAGTGGAACCGGTCTCACGTAAGCGTACGTGTAAGGTTGGTCCGAGCCGCTTCATCCCACAATACCGTTGAAGCAAGATAAGACTAGTAGCGGCAAGAAAGTTGACAACATCAACGCCCACAACAAATTGTGTTCTACTCGTGCAAGAGAACTACGCATAGACCTAGCTCATGATGCCACTGTTGGGGAACATTGCAGAAAACAAAAATTTTCCTACGGTTTCACCAAGATCCATCTAGGAGTTCATCTAGCAACGAGTGGTCGGATTGCATCTACATACCTTTGTAGATTACGCGCGGAAGCGTTCAAAGAACGGGGATGAGGAAGGCGTACTTGACGTGATCCAAATCATCGGAGATCCTAGCGCCGAACGGACGGCACCTCCGCGTTCAACACACGTATGGTCAGCGTAACGTCTCCTCCTTCTTGATCCAGCAAGGGGGAAGGAGAGGTTGAGGAAGATGGCTCCAGCAGCAGCACGACGGCGTGGTGGTGATGGAGCTGCAGTACTCTGGCAGGGCTTCGCCAAGCACTATGGAGGAGGAGGAGGTGTTGGAGAGGGAGAGGGAGGCACCAAAGGCAAAGGTGAGAGGTCCTACCTTCCCCCCCACTATATATAGGGGGCCTAGGGGGGGGCGCCAGCCCTAGGTGATCCAATCTCCTAGGGGGGGGGGGCGGCCAAGGGAGGAATCCCTCCTCCCCAAGGCACCTAGGAGGTGCCTTCCCCTTCTAGGACTCTTCCTTTAGGGTTTCCCCCACCCTAGGCGCATGGGCCCTAGGGGGAAGTGGCGCCCCAGCCCACTTTGGGCTGGATCCCTTCCCACTTCAGCCCATGGGGCCCTCCGGGATAGGGCCACTCGGTGGACCCCCGGGACCCTTCCGGTGGTCCCGGTACAATACCGGTGACCCCGAAACTTGTCCCGATGGCCGAAATAGCACTTCCTATATATAATTCTTTACCTCCGTACCATTCCGGAACTCCTCGTGACGTCCGGGATCTCATCTGGGACTCCAAACAACATTCGGGTTACTGCATATACATATCCCTACAACCCTAGCGTCACCAAACCTTAAGTGTGTAGACCCTACGGGTTCGGGAGACACGTAGACATGACCGAGATGACTCTCCGGCCAATAACCAACAGCGGGATCTGGATACCCATGTTGGCTCCCACATGTTCCTCGATGATCTCATCGGATGAACCACGATGTCGAGGATTCAAGCAACACCGTATACAATTCCCTTTGTCAATCGGTATGTTACTTGCCCGAGATTCGATCATCGGTATCCCAATACCTCGTTCAATCTCGTTACCGGCAAGTCACTTTACTCGTACCGTAATGCATGATCCCGTGACCAGACACTTGGTCACTTTGAGCTCATTATGATGATGCATTACCGAGTGGGCCCAGTGATACCTCTCCGTCATACGGAGTGACAAATTCCAGTCTTGATCCGTGTCAACCCAACAGACACTTTCGGAGATACCCGTAGTATACCTTTATAGTCACCCAGTTACGTTGTGACGTTTGGTATACCCAAAGCACTCCTACGGTATCCGGGAGTTACACGATCTCATGGTCTAAGGAAAGGATACTTGACATTGGAAAACTCTAGCAAACGAACTATACGATCTTGTGCTATGTTTAGGATTGGGTCTTGTCCATCACATCATTCTCCTAATGATGTGATCTCGTTATCAATGACATCCAATGTCCATAGTCAGGAAACCATGACTATCTGTTGATCAACGAGCTAGTCAACTAGAGGCTTACTAGGGACATGTTGGTGTCTATTATTCACACATGTATTATGATTTCCGGATAACACAATTATAGCATGAATAAAGACAATTATCATGAACAAGGAAATATAATAATAATGCTTTTATTATTGCCTCTAGGGCATATTTCCAACACTACCGTGGTCAGATCCGGCACTACCGGAGATGCCAAATTCAAAAAGGAACCTACCAAACTTCAATCCACAATGCCTAGAAGCCATCTCCATCCTACTCAAGACTCGCCTTGGCCAAAAGACGGGAAGAACAATGCCTATTGCCCCTAAAAACTAGATGCAAGATCTAGGCAAAGAGAGAACGGGAACGGGGGCAATACTGACATCCATGGCAAGAGGATGAGGTGGGGATCGACTCCACTGGAGGAAATGGAGAGGAATGACACGAAAACGGCGGCCGGCCGGGCCCCTCCTGCGGCGAGAGGTTGAAGGAGCAACGAGGAAGACGAGTGGGGGCGAATGGGTATGGGGGAGAAGCAACTCCCCCTGCCCTGACATAACCCCCCGTCGCCCGCCCCGCAGTGGTAGTACCGCTGGGATTGGCGGTAGTACCGCTTGACGCTTGTCAGCGGTAGTACCGCTCACGCAGCGGTAGTACCGCTCTGCCACAAAAAGGGCCGACCAAACTGGGCAGAACATAAGAGAAGAAACCGAGACAAAACGAGAACACACACACACACACAAAACCGACAAAAAGAAAGAAGACACACACCTCTCCAAGAGAGGATGGTGGCCGAGGCCACCTATGTTTGAGTTCAGAGGTATGCCGCCACGAAGATTTTAACCTTGGGCCCATGACCAACACTCATCTTTGACGCACAAGTACCATAAAAAATGGCTAATGTGAAAGAGTTTGGTTAGTTTATGCATTATGGGGGGAGGGAAAGTTCATTGAGAGAACAACACTCCCCCTATGTCCATGCCTACACCTAAACTAGACAACAAGTTGAGTGAGGTGGGGTGTGCAAGGGTTCAAGTCACATTGCTCGAATCAATGATATTTAGCTCATGCCTTAACTCGCGAAATCTTGCTTCATCCAAAGGCCCCGTGAAGATATCTGCAAGGTTATCATGGGTGTTCACATAGTTAAGCTCGATCTCCCCTCGCCTAATGTGATCCCGGATGAAATGATGCCTAATCTCAATATGTTTTGTCTTGAAGTGTTGCATTGGGTTGAGAGAAATCTTGATGGCACTTTCATTGTCACACCAAAGAGGCACTTTGTCACAAGTGACATCGTAATCGTTTAAAGTTTGCCTCATCCATAAAAGTTGTGCACAACAACTACCGACGGCCACATATTCCGCTTCCGTGGACGAGAGAGACACACAACTTTGCTTCTTGGAAGACCAACTCACCAAAGATCAACCAAGAAATTGGCACCCTCTGGAAGTGGACTTCCTATCCACTTTGTCTCCCGCCCAATCCGAGTCTGAATAACCTACAAAATTAAAGTTTGCTCCTCTTGGGTACCAAAGGCCAAAGTTTGGGGTATGAGCCAAATATCGAAATATTCGCTTGACCGGCACAAAGTGACTTTCCTTAGGTGCGGCTTGAAACCGTGCACAAATTCCCACACTCAACATGATATCGGGTCTAGATGCACAGAGGTAAAGCAAGGAGCCAATCACGGAACGATATACCTTTTGATCCACCGCTTTACCATTGGGATCAATGTCTAGTTGGCACTTGGTGGGCATGGGAGTGGAAGACGGCTTGACATCACTTAGCTTGAATCTCTTGAGCATGTATTGAGTGTATTTGGCTTGGTTGATGAAGGTTCCTTCTCTCCTTTGCTTCACTTCGAACCCGAGAAAGAACTTCAACTCTTCCATGGAAGACATCTCGAACTTTCAGGTCATGAGAGCGGCAAATTCCTCATTGAAAGCTTTGTTAGGGGAACCAAAGATAATATCATCAACATATAATTGGCACACAAACAACTCCCCTTTGACCTTCTTGGTAAAAAGAGTGGGGTCGATTAGCCCAACTTCAAAACCACGGTCTTGTAACAACTCGATAAGGTGGTCATACCACGCACGTGGGGCTTGTTTAAGGCCATAGAATGCCTTATCGAGTTGATACATGTGATCGGGAAAGTAGGGATCCTTGAACCCAGGGGGTTGCTTGACATAAACCAATTCATTAATAGGACCATTAAGAAAAGCACTCTTCACATCCATTTGTTGTAACTTAAAGTTATGATGAGAAGCATATGCAATCAACATGCGAATGGATTCAAGACGAGCAACAGGAGCAAAGGTTTCACTGTAGTCGATACCCTCGACTTGGGAATAGCCTTGTGCTACCAAACGAGCCTTGTTGTGAATGATAATCCCATGAGCATCTTGCTTGTTCTTGAATATCCACTTGGTTACAATGACATTGTGGTTCCCCGCTGGCCTTGGCACCAATCTCCACACTTTGTTGCGCTCGAAGTTGTTGAGTTATTCATGCATGGCATTGAGCCAATCCGGATCTTCGAGCGCCTCATAGACCTTTTGGGGTTCAACACAAGAGACAAACGCGTGATGTTCACAATAGTTTGCTAATTGTCTACGAGTGCTTACCCCCTTTCTTAAGCTTCCAAGCACATTCGTCATGAGATGATCCTTGGTGGAGAGCTTGGAAGCAACCTTGGCGGCACGACGCTCCAATTCCTCCTCGGGGGTGAGACGAGGAGTGGTCACTTGATCATCTTGAGCGTCGTCTTGAGCTTGTTCTTGATCTCGTGGAAGCTCTTGATCTTGAACTTGCTCGGAGGAGGGAGCTTGACTTTGGGCATCACTTGATGTTACAACACCATCTTGAGATTGATCTTGCCCTTGGTCTTGTTCTTGAGGTTGAGGGCCCTCACTTTGTTCTTTGGAAGCGTGTGGGTCTTGGGTTGGTGAAGGTTCCACTTGAGTAGAACATTGTCCTTCTCCTTAGGCCACAAGGGGTTCCTCAATGGGTAGGATATGACCAATACCCATTCTTCTTATGGCTTGGGGAGGAATTTCGTCACCTACATCACAAGTACCACTTTGCTCCACTTGGGAGCCGTTATTCTCATCAAACTCCACGTTACACGTTTCCTCAATAAGTCCCGTGGACTTATTGAGAATATGGTAAGCATGAGAGTTTGTAGCATAACCAACAAATATGCCCTCATAAGCTCTAGCCTCAAATTTAGACAAACGGACACCTTTCTTGAGAATGAAACACTTACAACCGAACACCCGGAAGTACTTGAGGTTGGGCTTGTTACCGGTGAGTATCTCATATGGAGTCTTGTTCAAGCCTTTGCGGAGGTAGAGCCAATTAGATGCATGGCACGCGGTGTTGATGGCTTTGGCCCAAAAGTTGTAGGGAGACTTGAACTCCACCATCATGGTCCTTGCCGCATCCATCAACGTCCGGCTATTCCTCTCCGCTACACCATTTTGTTGAGGGGTATAAGGTGCGGAATATTGATGCTTGATTCCCTCATCACTCAAAAACTCATCCAAGGTGTAGTTCTTGAACTCGGAGCCGTTGTCACTTCTTATTGTCAAGATCTTTGCATTGTGTTGTCGTTGAGCTTCATTTGCAAAGTCGATGACAGTTTGTTGGGTCTCGCTCTTCCTCTTGAAGAAATATACCCAAGTGTATCTTGAATAGTCATCTACAATCACCAAGCAATACTTTCTACCCCCAAGACTATCAAAGGATGGAGGTCCAAAGAGATCCAAGTGAAGGAGCTCCAAAGGCCTCTTCGAGTAGACGATAGTCGTGGGAGGGTGAGCCTTCTCATGTAGCTTTCCTTCGATGCAAGCACGACAAGCACGATCTTTGGCAAAACTAACATTTTTTAGTCCACGGACATGGTCCCCCTTGAGAAGATTTTGCAAAGATCTCATATTGACGTGTGCTAAACGGCGATGCCAAAGCCATCCCACGTCAACTTTAGCCATTAGGCATGTCGCGGTCTTAGTGGGTCGCTTCGAAAAGTTAATCACATAGAGACCATTCTCGACATGCCCAACAAAGGCTACTTTAAGAGTCTTGATCCACAAGAGGGCCACGGAATCAATATCAAAGAAAGTGGCAAAGCCCATGAGTGCTAGTTGACGAACGAAAAGTAAATTGTATGCAAGGGACTCAACAAGCTGACCTTTTTGATCGTAAGATCATGAGAAATGACAACTTTGCCGAGTCCCAATACCTTAGAAGATGAGGCATCACCCCACTCGACATTGGTGGGCATGGATGGAATCTTTTGCATTTCCACCACCAAGTCCTTGCTTCCGGTCATATGATTAGTAGCTCCACTATCAAGCAACCATGATCCCCCACCGGAAGCAAACACCTACAAGAGATCAATGCTTGGTTTTAGGTACCCATTTTGTAATGGGTCCTTTGATGTTAGTAACAAGGGTCTTAGGAACCCAAATAGACCATTCAATGTACTCATAAGGAGAACCAACAAATTTGGCATAAACATGCCCATCTCTAGCGCGACACAACACATAGGAAGGGTTAAAGTCGTCGGCTTTGTTGGGAAGGGGAGCATTTCCCTTCTTGGAATCACTACCCCTCATGAAGTTTTTCTCCTTCTCCTTAGTAGCACCCTCACCCTCCTTCACAAAGGTTTGCTTGAGAGTAGGACTTCGTTTGGCCTTGTCATTCTTCTTCTTGTTCTTGGACTTGGGCACGTACCCAATCCCTTCCTTGCCCACAACTCCCTTTTGGTTGGTCAAGAGTTCGTTGAGGCTCTTCTCGCCTTGTATGCAAGACACAAGACCTTTCTCAAGTTGCACCTTTAGCTTAGCGTTCTCCTTAACAAGATGCACATGCTCACAACACAGGTTAGTAGCCTTTGCATTATCAATTAACATCATACGAGGAAAAGTGGCCTTCTCCTTGGTTAGCTTTACTTGAAGTTGATCATGAGACTCTTTGAGGCTAGCATGAGCACCCTTCAAGACCTTGTGAGCCTTGTCGAGTAGATCAAACTCCTCTTTGAGTCTAGCAAGATCAACCCCAAGTTTGGCCTTCTTGGAGTTTAGCACACGAGAAACAACAAGAGCATGATCCAAATCTTTCTTTAACTTAGCATCATCAACGTTGTGTGAGTCCTCAAGAGCCAAACGAAGACCACGCTCTTCCTCAAGAGCATTGGAAAGATCCGAAATCTCATTGGCATAGTCACGACTATGCCCCTCCATCTTGGAGATAGTATCTTCGTGAGCCTCGATCACGTCATTGGCTTCACCAAGTTGTTCCAGGAGAGCAACAAAATGCTTCTTGGTTTTACCCTTGAGTTTACCCATAAAGGACTCAAACTCATTTTCCTTCACATTAGATCCCTCACATTCATCAATGCAATCCGTCAAGGAAGGATTATTAATGATGGTAGCTTTGATGTTGGGAGTTACCTTCTTGGTGGCTTTAGCCATGAGGCACTTGGCGGTGATGTTCTCATTGGGTGAGTCGAAGAGAGATATTCATGGAGTTTTTGCAATGGCAACGGAGGCCATGGCAACCGACTCATCATCATCATCCTCATGGTACTCTTCTTGAACCAGCAACGCCTTGTGAGGGGTTTTCTTGGTGAAGTTGCTCTTTTTGGGGAAAGACTTGGCTTTTTCCTTTCGAATGAGCTTGCCACCATTGTCTTCCCTCTTCTCATACGGCACTCCGCAACAAAATGACTCACATTGCCACAATTGTAGCAAGTCCTTACACGTTGCTTGCTCTTCGTGCCACTTGAGTTGTTCTTGTTGAAGTTTGGCCTTGAGTTTTTCTTGCTCCAAACTCGCCTTGAAGCAAGTGCCATGTGTTCATGATAGGCATACTTTGTATCTTCGGGGTTGCTTTCCTCTTCTTCCTCTTCTTGTTCTTCAACGCAAACCTTGGCCTTCAATGCAAGGTTGGGCTTCTTTGCCCTTTGAGAGCGAAGCACCACATTGTCGGTGGTCTTGTCCAAGATGTTCATAGCCACAAGCTCATCCAACACTTCACTTGAGGTCAAAGTGTGGAAGTCCGGCCTTTGACGAATGACAGAGGACATGGCCTTGTGGTAAGGCATCATTGCCTTGAGGAATTTGCACTTGATCCAATTGTCATCCGTGTCCTTGCTCCCGTGATCTCGGAGTGAGACCGCGAGTTTGGTTACTCTCCGATAAAGCTCACGAGGTTCTTCATCTTCTTTCATTGCAAACTCATAGGCTTCATCTTGCACTACTTCATAGTTGGAGCGTTGAATGCTTGCGCTTCCCCGATAGAGAGAGAGAACACAAAGTCGTGCATCTTTGGCCAAGGCGAAGGGCCGAAGATGAGGTAGATCTTCGGGTGGAATTGCATCTTGAATGATGAAGAGAGCATTCTCATTGAATTGATTATCCACGGCTTCTCGAGGAGTGAAGTTGCTTGGATCATGCGGATGGAAACCTTCTTCAATGATTCTCCAAAGATTAGTGTTCAGATGATTTAAATGATGCTTAAAACGATAAATCCAAGAATCAAAGTCCTCATTTTTCACAATCTTAGGGGGAGGACCGGCATGATTCAAATGAGTGGAAGGAATCGGTCCACCATAAACAAGTGGTGGTTCCACATGGGCAAAGATGCCGGTGCCATTTTTACCACTAGAAGAAGGATCCTTTTCACTACTAGCTTCCCCCTTGTCGGAGATAGCATCCGTCACCTTGTCGGTGGGATCACCCACTTTCAACGGCGCGGTGGATAGTTTAAGCCCTTCAATGAATTTAGTAAACATGCTTTCAATCTCGGTCGTCATTGAGGTTTTCAATGTCTCCAAGGCTACATTGAATTCCTCACGGGAGACCGAGGTTCCCCCATCACCCGTAGACGAGATCGGATTTACATCGGAGTGCTCCTCCACACCGTCTACGGTGTCAACCATATTGTTCGGACGATAAAGTCCTTAGTAAAGAGACGAGGCTCTGATACCAATTGAAAGGATCGATATGGTTGACTAGAGGGCGGGGGGTGAATAGGCAACTAACAATTTTTTAACTTTTCTTTACCAAATTAAACTTTGCATCAAAGTAGGTTGTCTAGATGTGCAACTAGGTGAGCAACCTATATGATGCAACAACAATGAACATACACGCAAGCAAGAGAAGTAACACTAATAAGCTTGCACAAGTAAAGGTAAGAGATGACCAAGAGTGGACCCGTTGAAGACGAGGATGTGTTACCGAAGTTCCTTCCTTTTGAGGGGAAGTACGTCTCCGTTAGAGCGGTGTGGAGGCACAATGCTCCCCAAGAAGCCACTAGGGACACCGTATTCTCCTCACGCCCTCACACAATGCAAGATGCCGTGATTCCACTATTGGTGCCCTTGGAGGCGGCGACCGGACCTTTACAAACAAGGTTCGGCCAAACTCCACAACTCAATCGGAGGCTCCCAACAACACCACGAAGCTTCACCACAATGGACTATGGCTCTGTGGTGACCTCAACCATCTAGGGTGCTCAAACACCCAAGAGTAACAAAATCCGCTAGGGATTAGTGGGGGAATCAAATATCTCTTGGTGGAAGTGTAGATCGGGGCCTTCTCAACTACTCCCGAGCAAATCAACAAGTTTGGTTGGCTAGAGAGAGAGATCAGGCGAAAATGGAGCTTGGAGCAATAATGGAGCTTTTGGGGGAAGAGGTGGGTCAACGAAGAAGAAGGGGACCCCCTTTTATAGTGGGGGGAACAATCCAACCGTTACCCCACTAAACAGCCCCGCAGACGGCGGTACTACCGAAGTGGGCAGCGGTACTACCGCTAGACCCAGCGGTACTACTGCTCCCCCTTACGGTACTACGGCCCAGCCGGAGAGGGCTTGAAGATAGAGGAGGGACAGGCCCAGCGCGGTACTGTCGGACAGGCCCAGTGCGGTACTGCCGTGGTGGCAGGGCGGTACTACCGCTCTCGAGCGGTACTACTGCACCTACTACCGCTGCAAGTGCAGCTCAACCCGACATGAGAAGTGCCCCCCTCGAGTCGAGGCGGTAATGGCCCGGTACCGCAACGGTACTGCCGCTGAGGACACACAAGCGGTACTACCGCTGGGGCTAAAGACTGCCCAAACAGCAAGGAATAAGACCTCCAACGACGCGGGAAGGCCGAGAGGGTGTGAAACGAAAGTGTACATGATGATTCCACCCTAGCCATACCAAAGCGGACCCCCTCTTGATAGTACGGTGACTCCTACGAAACTAATCCACCAACAAGAAACGAAAGAGCTACACCGTCTTGAAAAACACTCTGAGGGGAAAGAAATCGTCTCGAGCCAAAGGATGAATCACTGAAATGCTCAAAGCACAAGGTTAGTCCGCAAATATGTTGTCATCAATCACCAAAACTACATCGAAAGAGATATGCCTTAACAGAAGCTCCCTGAGATCTTTTGCTAACTCCCTTGGCAAACCTCCTATTACTAGGGTATTGGCATAACTCTTCCGGCTCAAAGCGTCTGCTACGACATTGGCCTTGCTTGGATGATAGTGCAACTTCATATCATAATCCTTTATAAGCTCCAACCATCTCCTCTGCCTAAGGTTCAACTCCTTCTGTGTGAAAATGTACTTCACACTCTTATGATCCGTGTACACATCACAATGGTTCACAATAAGAAAATGTCTCCAGGTTTTGAGTGCATGCACTACAGCTGCTAACTCCAAATCATGTGTGCCATAATTCAACTCATGCGGTCAAAGTCGTCACGAGGCAAACGAAACAACTCTTCCGTCTTGCATAAGTACACTTCCAAGTCCTAAGCGAGACGCGTCGCAATACACTTGGAAATCCTTACGTATCTCTGGCAGAATGAGCACTAGGCCCGTAGTCAGACATTTCTTCAACTCCTGGAAACTTGCTTCACATTCTTCAGTCCAAGTGAACTTGGTGTCCTTCAACAATGTGGTCATAGGTTTCACAATGTTGGAAAAATTCTCAATGAATCTCCGGTAGTATCTCGCGAGTCCAAGAAAAATGCGGATCTCTCCAACTGAGGTGGGTGCAAACCACTCAGTGACTGACTGAACCTTGGTAGGATCCACTGCTATACCTTCTCCTGATATAACATGTCCAAGAAATCCAACTTCCTTCAACCAAAACTCACATTTGCTAAACTTGGCATATAACGGATGTTCCCCGCAAATGCTCCTTGTGTTCCTCTTCATCCTTTTGAGTATACCAAGATATCATCAATGAACACCACAACAAACTTATCCAAGAATTCCATGAACACCTTATTCATCATACTCATGAAGTAGGCAGGGGTGTTAGTCAGTCCAAATGACATAATCGTATACTCATATAGCCCATACCTTGTGGTGAAAGATGTCTTTGGTATATCCTTTTCTCGAATCTTCAGCTGGTGGTATCCTGATCGCAGGTCGATTTTCGAAAACACTTTAGCTCCTTGCAGCTGGTCAAACAAATCATTGATCATTAGCAGTGGGTACTTGTTCTTGATTGTCACTTCATTCAATGCGCGATAATTGACAACCATTCTCAGAGATTTATCTTTCTTCTCAACCAAGAGCACTGGGCTCCCCATGGTGATGAACTTCGTCGAATGTAACCCTTCTCCAATAACTCCTTGATCTGCTTCTTAATCTCCTCCAGATCATTTGCGGGCATCCAGTAGGGTCTCTTCGATATCGGTCCGGTGCCTGGCAACAACTCTATCAAAAACTCAATATCACGGTCTGGCGGCATGCCTGGTAATTCCTTTGGAAATACATCCGGGTAATCCTTCACCACAGGCACTTCTTCCTGAACAACTCTCGTGAGAGAATTTACGCGAGTACTCTTAGGAGTATGCCAAGATACATACTTGATCCTTTTTCCCTTCGGGGTGGTGAGAAAAATCGACTTACTGGCGCAATCAATGTTTCCTCGTACTTCGATAACCAATCCATACCGAGTATCACATCCAATCCTTGGGATTCCAAAATTATCAAGTCTGAGGGGAAAACATGGCTGCCAATGGTTAAGGGTAACCGGTCGCACCATCGGCTGGCCATATACTCTGCACCTGGTGAACTCACTAGCAAGGGCGTCCTAAGGGCTAAGGTGGGTAACTTAAACTTGTCCACAAATCCCCTTGAAATGTATGAATGCGATGCACCAGTATCGAAAAGAACTATTGCGGTAAATGACTTAACCAAAAACTTACTGAAAACCGCATCTGGCTGCTCTTCAACCCCCTCCACGTTCACGTGGTTCACTTGTCCCTTGTTGAATGGGTTGGGCTTCTTCCCAGAGTTTCCATTGCCATTCCCATTCTTTGCTTCTGAACACTCGCTGGCATAGTGTCCAGTCTTCCCGCACTTGAAACAAGTAATGTGACTTAGATCCTTCTTGGCGGGTGTGGCTGGGTTAGAGCGGTTCTGGTTGCTGCCTGTTCCATTCCCATTTCCATTCCTAGGGTCGTGGTGGTTATGCGTAATTCCTCCAGTATGGTTATGGCCTCCATGGTTATGGGTAAATCCTCCTGGGTTCGGGGTGAGACGGGGTTTTTGCTGAGCTCCTGAATTGTACTTCCCTTGTCCATACTTCCTCTTGCGGCTCTCAATCTGCTACTGCTTCCCTTCAGTCATAAGAGCCTTGTCTACCAACTCCTGGTAGTTTTTGAATGTTTCCACCATCAACTGCATGCTCATCTCATCATTCAGCCCTTCCATAAACTTCTCCTGCTTTGCGACATCCGTGGCCACGTCATATGGGGCATAGCGAGATAACTTACTAAACTCCTCCACGTACTGACCTACAGTACGATTCCCCTGGTGTAAGTTGCGAAACTCACGCTTCTTCATGCTCATAGCTCCAGTTGAGACAAGGACTGTGCGGAAAGCTTGCTGAAACTGCTCCCAAGTGACATTGGCTATGGGAAAAGTGGCTGTGTAATTCTCCCACCATGCGGCTGCGGGTCCATCCAATTGGTGTGCGGAAAAACACACATTCTCAGCATCTGTGCAACCAGCAGTGGTTAACTCTCTTGCAATCCTACGTAGCCAGTCATCCGCAACTATGGGCTTGGTGCTACTGGAAAACACCGGCGGCTGTAACCTCAGAAAATGGGCTAAGTTGTCAACTGGTGGTGGTGGTGGAGGGTTGTTGTTATTGTTGTTGTTGTTGCCTTGGTTCTGAACTAACAACTGCATCAGTGTATTCTGCTGCTGGATCAACTGAGTGAGCTCCGGTGGGAAAGCAAATCCGGGGGCACATCTTGGAGGCATCTGATGGGTTTAGAGGGGAGAGATTAGAATAGAATGAGGTGTAGTGAGAAAGCACTACCCATATGCACATGAGACAAACACAATCATATCACTCAATCAATCAAGCAAGGGCATACAATCGATCTAACTATCATTACAGTGCTCGGACTATTCTATATACATGGGGGAACACTACTGATCATATGGTGGTCTACTTCAAATTTTGATCGGTGGAAGACTCCATGATGTTCGCTCCAGCTTCGTCTTCATAGTCATCATCACTACCATCGGGTCGGAGTCGGTGTCGTCAATGATGATGTAGTCTTCGGAACGAATCTCCTTAGGTTCGTCGTCTTCTCCTCCTGGCACGGGGTCTCCCATGAAAACTCCTAGCTTCCTTGTCAGGTCGTCATTCATCTCCACAAGTATCGACATTTCCTCCTCATATCCATCGTGTGTAGACTTAAGCTCCTCTTCTAGCTCTGTGATTCTGGTCATCGCCTTCTTCAAATCTATCAAGCTTGCGCACATCTGGTTCTCCTGGCGACGTATGTGATGGTTTAACTCCTGGATGAATGCTGCAATGGACCTGTCCTTCCTGGTGCTTATCATCTCCCATTTCTCATCTTGGCGCCCACATATCTGGTAGTGTCCTTAAGCTCCTTGTGATAAACTTCGCCGATGCGTCCGATGACGATGTGGGCTGCCATGCTCTTTCCTAGACTCCAGATGGGTGCATCAAAGAAAAACTCTATGGGTTCGGTGACTGGCGTGGATGTCCTTCCTGGAACTTGAACTCGAATCATCCAATGTTCCTCTTCTGGTAGTGTGGCGGTGTAGGTCCCAGTGAAGCTTGGTATTCCGATGTTCAGGTACCTAGTGACTTCCTTCAAGTGTCGTCCAAACGGGGTGTCTTCATCCGACTGTGTAAACTTGTTCCTTGTGTCCGCCATCCTAAAGAGTAGAAAATGGAGAGGAGTCAGAAATGAGTAGAGAAGAGTGATCTATGGCTCATCTTAGTGGTCGTGTCCTACATCCAGCGTGTGCTCTGATACCATCTTATAGCGCCCGACCTCAAACGGTCAAGTCTCTATGCTTCAGTGTCATCCCTGGATCGGTAATGCTGACACACACAGTACTCAAAGGATTTATAACAGAGTAGCAATCACACACTTGTTACATCGAAGGTCTCAAAAGAGAACTTACTATAATAAATATGGCTTAAGGCCATCTAAATAAGATAACAACGGGATGCATGGAAGATAAAGCGAGTCCATCAACTCCAACGGCATAGTTGAGTGCATGACAAACGACCTACGACATCTTACTCGTCATCTGAAAAGTCTGCAACATGGTACGTTGCAGCCCGAAACGGGTCAACACATGGAATATGCTGGCAATATAACACAAGAGAGCAATGAACAGACAAATGCTATCACTACATGCATATATGGCTGGTGGAGGCTCTATGGTTATATTATTTTTGCGAAAAGCCAATTTTTCCCTACAACAAAGGAATATATTTTATTTAACTATCATGCTAGTTGAAACATCATTGAGAAGGTTCCTCGAACTCAATCCCAATTAAAGTAGTCATTAATATCCCAACAAATTAATTAGAGTGATGAGATCAAATCAATAATTCAAGTACCAGATACTCAAGATGTCCATAACCGGCGACATGCCTAACCATGATTAGTTTATACACTCTGCAGAGGTTTGCACACTTTTTCCCACAAGACTCGATCTCCTCCGTTGGATTTCTCGCACTACATGGTGTTTGAGAAACGGATGACCGAGACACAGTCTTTCAGAAGCATTAACTCTAACCCTGGGTAACCCGTACCAACCTACATCCCCTACATCTGCTAGTCTACCACTGGAAGAGGTCACACAACATACTCAACTATGCCAGAGCCAATAATGGCTTGTGGCTGCACATGGAAGTTTCTAGCATGAATAATCTTATGATCCCTTTGAGCCTGGGTGGCGGACCATAGGATGATCACACGGGTACTCCGGGATATCCTAGGACAACACTGGATTCTCCAGGTGCCCACAAGCAATCCACCAAGATGTGTATTAAAGTTGCCACCTTAAGTTGAACCATTAATTAACAACTCACATCTGTCATGGTTACACTCAAACCCAATCCACGTCTACGAGCATAGCATAGCAACATAAGCATAACGTAGAAGTAACTCCCAGGGTTTGATAATAAAAGGGTAATAGGTACTACCTCATCACCTACTTCCCAAACCCACATGTTAAGAGATCCTACTCATGCAATGTGTGAGGGTTGAAACTAATGCATAAAAAAACTAGGTAATAAAGGGGTATGATCAAAGTGTTACTTGCCTTGCTGACGGTCCGCAAAACCGAATGGTTTTCTCACGAAAACCGGCGGCGGCGGCGGCTACCTCGCCGGCGGGGCGGCGAGGCGAATCGGGCGGCGCGCTAGGGTTTCGGGGCGGGGGCACGAGCTGGGCCTCGGGGCGCTGTGGCCATGGCTTATAAGGGCCGGCCTGGTGCAGTGTCCTAGCCGGACACGACCCGGTTAGGTTGGTTACTTTTTTTAATAAAACCTAACACGGAAAAACAAATAAAAGAAATACTAAACGGACTCCAAAAATCCTGAAATAAATTTTCTTGGTCCTCTAATTATAGTGCGGACAAAGTGAACATTTATTTAGACCTCTAATGCAATTTTGAAAAACATATTTTTTCCCTAATTCAAATAAAATAGTAATAAAACCCAAACAACATTATTATTTGATTTTAATATTTTTCCTCCAATATTCCCTTTATTTTGGAGAAGTCATATTATCTCCTCTCATATATTTTAATATGGAATATTTTCATAGGGAAAAATTAATTAAAACTAAATGATCCTCTTTTCAAAATTTGAGAAAACTCAAATATGAAAACAACGAAATTCCCAACTCTCTTCGTGGGTCCTTGAGTTGCTTAGCATTCCGAGGATTGCGAAACAAAAAGCGATAAAATATGATATGCACGAATGACCTATGTATAACATTCCAAATTGAAAATTTGGGATGTTACAATAGCATAAAAGGATACTTGAATAAGAATTTTTCAATGAAAGACCTCGGTGAAGCTGCTTATATATTGGGCATCAAGATCTATAGAGATAGATCAAGACGCTTAATTGGACTTTCACAAAGCACATACCATGATAAAGTTTTGAAGAAGTTCAAAATGGATCAAGCAAAGAAAGGGTTCTTGCCTGTGTTACAAGGTGTGAAGTTGAGTCAGACTCAATGCCCGACCACTGGAGAAGATAGAGAGAAAATGAAAGTCATTCCCTACGCTTCAGCCATAGGTTCTATCATGTATGCAATGCTGTGTATCAGACCTGATGTGTGCCTTGCTATTAGTTTAGCAGGGAGGTACCAAAGTAATCCAGGAGTGGATCACTAGAAAGCAGTCAAGAACATCCTGAAATACCCGAAAAGGACTAAGGATATGTTTCTCATTTATGGAGGTGACAAAGAGCTCGTCGTAAATGGTTACATCGATGCAAGCTTTGACACTGATCCGGATGACTCTAAGTCACAAACCGGATACATATTTTTATTAAATGGTGGAGCTGTTAGTTGGTGCAGTTCCAAGCAGAGCGTCGTGGCGGGATCTATATATGAAGCGAAGTACATAGCTGCTTCGGAAGCAGCAAATGAAGGAGCCTGGATGAAGGAGTTCATATCCGATCTAGGTGTCATACCTAGTGCATCGGGTCCAATGAAAATCTTTTGTGACAATACTGGTGCAATTGCCTTGGCAAAGGAATCCAGATTTCACAAAAGAACCAAGCACATCAAGAGACGCTTCAATTCCATGTGGGATCAAGTCTAGGTGGGAGACATAGAGATTCGCAAGATACATACGGATTTGAATGTTGCAGACCCGTTGACTAAGCCTCTTTCTCGAGCAAAACATGATCAGCACCAAGACTCCATGGGTGTTAGAATCATTACAATGTAATCTAGATTATTGACTCTAGTGCAAGTGGGAGACTGAAGGAAATATGCCCTAGAGGCAATAATAAAGTTGTTATTTATATTTCCTTATATCATGATAAATGTTTATTATTCATGCTAGAATTGTATTAACCGGAAACTTAGTACATGTGTGAATACATAGACAAACAGAGTGTCACTAGTATGCCTCTACCTGACTAGCTCGTTGATCAAAGATGGTTAAGTTTCCTAGACATGGGCAAAGAGTTGTCATTTGATAAACGGGATCACATCATTAGAGAATTATGTGATTGACTTGACTCATCTGTCAGCTTAGCACGATGATCGTTTAGTTTATTGCTATTGCTTTCTCCATAACTTATACATGTTCCTATGAGTATGAGATTATGCAACTCCCGAATACCGGAGAAACACTTAGTTTGCTATCAAACGTCACAACGTAACTGGGTGACTATAAAGATGCTCTACAGGTGTCTCCGATGGTGTTTGTTGAGTTGGCATAGATCGAGATTAGGATTTGTACTCTGTGTATCGGAGAGGTATCTCTGGGCCCTCTCGGTAATGCACATCACTATGAGCCTTGCAAGCAATGTGACTAATGAGTTAGTTATGGGATGTTGCATTACAGAATGAGTAAAGAGACTTTCCGGTAACGATATTGAACTAGGTATTGAGATACCGACGACCGAATCTTGGGCAAGTAACATACCGATGACAAAGGGAACAACGTATGTTGTTATGCGGTTTGACCGATGAAGATCTTCATAGAATATGTTGCAACCAATATGAGCATCCAGGTTCCACTATTGGTTATTGACCGGAGCTGAGTCTCGGTCATGTCTACATAGTTCTCGAAACCGTAGGGTCCGCACGCTTAACGTTCGATGATTGGTATTATGAGTTTATGTGTTTTGATATACCGATGGTGGTTCGGAGTCTCGGATGTGATCACGGACATGACGAGGAGTCTCTAAATGGTCGAGACATAAATATTGATATATTGGATGGTTGTATTCGGACTCCGGAAGTGTTCCGGGTGGTCTTGGGTAAAACCGGAGTGTTGGAGGGTTAGCGGAACACCCCCGGGGAACTAATGGGCCTAGATGGGCCTTAGTGGGGAGAGAGAGGGGCGGCCAGGGCAGGCCGTGCAACCCCTCCCCCTTGAGTCCGAATTGGACTAGGAGGGGGCGGCGCCCCCCTTTTCCTTCCCCTCTCCCACTCCTTCCTTCCCCCTCCTAGTAGGACTAGGAAAGGATGAATCCTACTCCTACTAGGAGGAGGGTTCCTCCCCTCCTTGGGCGCCCCAAGGGCCGGATGGCCTCCCCCCTTGCTCCTTTATATACGGGGGCAGGGGGCACCCTAGAACACACAAGTTGACATTGTTTAGCCGTGTGTGGTGCCCCCCTCCACCATAATCCACCTCGATCATATCGATGCAGTGCTTAGGTGAAGCCCTGCGCCGGTAGCATCATCATCACCATCATCATGCCATCGTGATGACTAAACTCTCCCTTGACACTCAGCTGGATCTAGAGTTCGCGGGACATCACCGAGCTAAATGTGTGCAGATCACGGAGGTGCCGTACCTTTGGTGCTAGGATCGGTCGGATCGTGAAGACGTACGACTACATCAACCGCGTTGTCATAACGCTTCCGCTTATGGTCTACGAGGCTACGTGGACAACACTCTCCCCTCTCGTTGCTATGCATCACCTAGATGGATCTTCTGTGTGCGTAGGATTTTTTTTTGAAATTACTGCGTTCCCAACACAATCATCTACAACAACGCTGTTGCGAAAGAGATTTTTCTCCCCGGCCAGATCATTGTATTCGGCGGCTTCACACTGCGGGCCAACTCGATGGGCCATCTGGAGCAGATCGACAGCTACGCCCCTGGTCACCAGATCAATTTTGAAAATCTGAGCTATACCGCTATATTCGAGGAGACTTGATCTTCCAAGGGTTTGCGACCTTAACCACCGCTCCGGCATTAGATCCGGAGCATGTCACCAGGTCCGAAGACGGGAGTCTGGAGCCCATCGGACTCTCTATAGCTATAGAGCTTAATACTGGATATCCAGAGAAATTAGCGCCACCGGCTGTCATCACGAAGCCGAGCTCTTTGCGGACACTAGTTTCGAACCCCTGAAGTCCGCGTCACGCGAGTTCGGCCAGGGAACTTCGGTCCCCATCCAGACCTTTGATAGCCCACAAGTATTGGGGATCGCAATAGTTTTTGAGGGTAGAGTATTCAACCCAAATTTATTGATTCGACACAAGGGGAGCCAAAGAATATTCTCAAGTATTAGCAACTGAGTTGTCAATTCAACCACACCTGGAAACTTAATATCTGCAGCAAGGTATTTAGTAGCAAAGTAATATGATAGTAGTGGTAACGGTAGAAAAAGTAATATTTTTGGTTTTAGTGATTGTAACAGTAACAACAGAAAAGTAAATAAGCAAAGAACAATATAGGAAAAGCTCGTAGGCATTGGATCAGTGATGGATAATTATGTCGGATGCGATCAATCATGCAACAGTTATAACATAGGGTGACACAGAACTAGCTCCAGTTCATCAATGTAATGTAGGCATGTATTCCGAATATAGTCATACGTGCTTATGGAAAAGAACTTGCATGACATCTTTTGTCCTGCCTTCCCGTGGCAGCGGGGTCCTATTGGAAACTAAGGGATGTTAAGGCCTCCTTTTAATAGAGTACCAGACCAAAGCATTAACACCTGGTGAATACATGAACTCCTCAAACTATGGTCATCACCGGTAAGTATCCTGATTATTGTCACTTCAGGGTTAATGGATCATAACACATAATAGGTGACTATAGACTTGCAAGATAGGATCAATAACTCACATATATTCATGAAAACATAATAGGTTCAGATCTGAAATCATGGCACTCGGGACCTATTGACAAGCATTAAGCATAGCAAAGTCATAGCAACATCAATCTCAGAACGTAGTGGATACTAGGGATCAAACCTTAACAAAACTAACTCGATTACATGATAAATCTCATCCAACCCATCACCGTCTAGCAAGCCTACGATGGAATTACTCACGCACAGCGGTGAGCATCATGAAATTGCTGATGGAGGAAGGTTGATGATGATGATGATGATGGCAATGGATTCCCCTCTCCGGAGCCCCGAATAGAATCCAGATCAGCCCTCCCGAGAGAGTTTAGGGCTTGGCAGCGGCTCCATATCGTAAAACGTGATGAATCCTTCTTTCTGATTTTTTTTCTCCCCGAACACGAATATATGGAGTTGGAGTTGAGGTCGGTGGAGCGCCAGGGGGCCCATGAGGTAGGGGGCGCGCCCCCACCCTCGTGGACAGGGTGTGGCCCCCCTGACGTGGATCTTTTCGCCAGTATTTTTTATATATTCCAAAAATAATCTCCGTTGATTTTTAGTTCATTCCGAGAACTTTTATTTCTGCACAAAAATAACACCATGGCAATTCTACTGAAAACAGCGTCAGTCCAGGTTAGTTCCATTCAAATCATGCAAGTTAGAGTGCAAAACAAGGGCAAAAGTGTTTGGAAAAGTAGATACGACGGAGACGTATCAACTCCCCCAAGCTTAAACCTTTGCTTGTCCTCAAGCAATTCAGTTGATAAACTGAAAGTGATAAAGAAAAACTTTTACAAACTCTGTTTGCTCTTGTTGTTGTAAATATGTAAAGCCAACATTCAAGTTTTCAGCAAAGATTATGAACTAACCATATTCACAATAACACTTAGGTCTCATGTTTACTCATATCAATGGCATAATCAACTAGCGAGCAATAATAATAAATCTCGGATGACAACACTTTCTCAAAACAATCATAATATGATATAACAAGATGGTATCTTGCTAGCCCTTTCTGAGGCCGCAAAACATAAATGCAGATCACCTTTAAAGATCAAGGACTGACTATACATTGTAATTCATGGTAAAAGAGATCCAGTCATACTCAATGTAAACTAACAATAATGGATGCAAATGACAGCGGTGCTCTCCAACTGGTGCTTTTTAATAAGAGGATGATGACTCAACATAAAAGTAAATGGATAGGCCCTTCGCAGAGGGAAGCAGGGATTTGTAGAGGTGCCAGAGCTCGATTTTGAAATAGATATGAATCATATTTTGAGCGGTATACTTTCATTGTCAACATAACAACCGAGAGATCTCGATATCTTCCATGCTACACACATTATAGGCGGTTCCCAAGCAGAATGGTAAAGTTTATACTCCCCCACCACCAACAAGCATCAATCCGTGGCTTGCCCAAAAGAACGGGTGCCTCCAACTAACAACAATCCTGGGGGAGTTTTGTTTCCAATTATTTTGATTTGATTTGAGCATGGGACTGGGCATCCCGGTGACCAGCCATTTTCTCGTTACTAAGGAGCGGAGTCCACTCCTCTTGAGAATAACCCGCCTAGCATGGAGGATATAGACAGCCCTAGTTGATACATGAGCTATTTGAGTATACAAAACGGAATGTTTATTTGAAGGTTTAGAGTTTGGCACATACAAATTTACTTGGAACGTCAGGTAGATACCGTATATAGGTAGGTATGGTGGACTCATATGGAATAACTTTGGGTTTTATGGAATTGGATGCACAAGTAGTATTCCCACTTAGTACAAGTGAAGGCTAGAAAAAGACTGGGAAGCGAACAGCTAGAGAGCGACAACAGTCATGAACATGCATTAAAATTAATCAACTCCGAATGCAAGCATGAGTAGGATATGATGCACCATGAACATAAATATCATAGAGGCTATGTTGATTTTGTTTCAACTACATGCGTGATCATGTGCCAACTCAAGCCATTCGAATCATTCAAAGGAGGATACCACCCTATCATACAACATCACAACCATTTTAATAGCATGTTGGCACGCACGGTAAACCATTATAAACTCCTAGCTAATTAAGCATGACATAAGCAACTATAATCTCTAATTGTCATTGTAAACATGTTTCTTTCATAATAGGCCGAATGAGGAACGATGAACTAATCATATTTACAAAAACAAGAGCGGTCGAGTTCATACCAGCTTTTCTCATCTCAATCAGTTCATCAAATAATCATCATTATTGCCTTTCACTTGCACGACCGAACGGTGTGGATAATAATAATAGTGCACGTGCATTGGACTAAGCTAGAATCTTCAAGCATTCAATTCATGGGAGAAGACAAGGTAATATGGGCTCTTTGTTAGATCAACAATAATGCATATGAGAGCCACTCAACATTTTCATCATGGTATTCTCCTCTCGACCCCCAAAGGAAAGAAAAGAAACAAAACTATTTACACGGGAAAGCTCCCAACAAGCAAAAGAAGAACGAGAAATCTTTTTGGGTTTTCTTTTTAATTACTACTACTACACGCATTGAAAGTAAACTAGCTAAAAGCTACAACTAATATTTTTTGGTTTTTCTTAAGGTTTTTCAAACACACAAGAAGAAAGCTAAAAAAGAAAATAAACTAGCATGGATGATACAATGACAAAGTATGAGCACCGACAATTGGCATGAGTATGTGAACATGAATGTAATGTCGGTGAGAAATACGTACTCCCCCAAGCTTACGCTTTGGGCCTAAGTTGGTCTATGCCCATGGATCAAAGTTGTAGCTGGGGTCGTACTGAGATGCAGCAGCAATTTCCTGATGAGCTGTAGCTTGGAGGTGAGCTGCCTCGGCCCTCCTCTCGTACTCGTCCGCCTCCTCCCTGGTTATAACATATCTTCCTTTTGCCTGAAAGTCAAAGAAAGTAGGAGCAGGGAGAGCGACATGATAGGTGCATCGTCTGTCAAAGATTAGTCGGTACTGGAGGGACTAATTCTTCCTCTCAACGAACTGATGACGAACCATAGCATCATAATCTAAATAAGAAGGAGGCAACTCAATATCATATCCACGAATGGGTATCTCAAGAAAATCAGCTAAACGGGTTGCATAAATTCCACCAAAAAAATCTCCATTAATTTTGTTATTATGCAACCTACGTGCAACAATGGCTCCCAAGTTATATTGTCTATCTCCTAATACAACACTCTTGAGAACACTAAGATCTGGAACACACATGTGACATGCTTCATCCTTACCATTTATGCATCTACCTATAAAGAGAGCAAAATAATGTATAGCAGGAAAATGAATGCTCCCTATGGCAGCTTGTGTGATTTCCCTAGATTCCCCCACAGTGATACTAGCAAGAAAAACCTTATATTCAGATTTACGAGGTTCACTAACATTACCCCACTGTGGGAGTTTACAAGCAGTGTTAAAATCTTCTAAGTCCATGGTATAAGATTTATCATAAAGATCAAATAGGACAGTTTGAGAATTGCGTGATGATGTAAATTCAAATCTTATCACAAAGGAATTAGTGAGGTAGTTGTACTGACGGCACTTATCTTCCTCGAAACTCTCAAGATCAGCATTACGCACATATGCGTCAAATTCCTCCTTGATTCCCGCTCGAACCATGAAGTCCTCTGACGGCCATTCACAAGGCCGCACTTGAGCCTCCCTCGGTATTTCATTGTCCGGCTCGCATAACCTGGGTCCTTGTTTCCTCGAGGAACCACCTTGGTACATTTTCCTAAACATATTTCTTCCTCTGAAAAATTTCTGAAATTTTTAGGAACTTAAAATAAAAGTGAGCCAAACTCAACAAAATTGATAGCAACTACTCCTACAAGTGCCTAGAGGCCATATCATGCATTAAAACTACTTTTGACCACATAAATTTGACATGCAAGCTCAAGAACAGGGTCACCTAAGCAGCAACAATTTGTAATAAATAAAGCACTAGAACAAAAACTAATTGGACCATTGGAGGAGTCACATACCAAAGAACAATCCCCCAAAGCAGTTTTGTGAATGGAGCTTTGAGCAAGGAGATCGAAAATGGTAGCAAGATGAGCAAGAACTCGGGTTTGAGCTGGCTAGCAATTTTTTTGGGAGGAAGGAGTGTGTGGTGGGTGGAATAAGTGGAGGGGACCCTCGTGGGGTCCACAAGGCAGGGGGCGTGCCCAGGGGGTGGGCGCGCCCTCCACCCTCATGGGCACGTGGCTGCTCCCCCCGCTGTGTTCTCAGTGCTAGATATTCTCAAATAATCTAGAAAAAAAATCATATTTAAATTTCAGGGCATTTGGGGAACTTTTATTTTCGGGGTATTTTTTACTGCATAGATAATTCAGAAAACAGATAGAAAATACTATTTTTGCTTTATTTAATATAAATAACAGAAAAAGGGTACAAAAGATTGTGCTTTCTAACTTCATCCATCTCATGCTCATCAAAAGGAATCCACTAACAAGGTTGATCAGGTCTTGTTAACAAACTCATTTCGAATAACATGAAACCGAAGAATTTTCGAATAACAATAGGTTACCTCTACGGGGATATGCACATCCCCAACAATAAGAATATCATATTTCTTCTTGACAATAGGAAGAGGAAATTCAAAACCCCCAATAGTAATTTTTGAAATTTTTCCAATAGAATTGATACTGTGGACTTGAGGTTGTTTCCTCAGAAAGTGTATCGTATGCTCATTACCATTAACATTAAAAGTGACATTGCCTTTGTTGCAATCAATAACAACCCCTGTAGTATTTGAAAAGGGTCTTCCAATAATAATAGACATACTATCGTCCTCGGGAATATCAAGAATAACAAAGTCCGTTAAAATAGTAACGTTTGCAACCACAACAGGCACATCCTCACAAATACCGACAGGTATAGTAGTTGATTTATCAGCCATTTGTAAAGATATTTCAGTAGGTGTCAACTTATTCAAATCAAGTCTACGATATAAAGAGAGAGGCATAACACTAACACCGGCTCCAAGATCACATAAAGCAGTTTTAACATAGTTTCTTTTAATGGAGCATGGTATAGTTGGTACTCCTAGATCTCCAAGTTTCTTTGGTATTCCACCCTTAAAAGAATAATTAGCAAGCATGGTGGAAATTTCAGCTTCCAGTATCTTTCTTTTATTATTAACTATATCTTTCATATATTTAGCATAAGGATTCATTTTAAGCATATCAGCCAAACGCATACGCAAAAAGATGGGTCTAATCATTTCAACAAAGCGCTCAAAATCCTCATCATCCTTTTTCTTGGATGGAGGAAAAGGCATGGGTTTCTGAACCCATGGTTCTCTTTCTTTACCGTGCTTCCTAGCAACAAAATGTCTTTTATCATAACGTTGATTCTTTGATTGTGGGTTATCAAGATCAACAGCAGGTTCAATCTCTACATCATTATCATTGCTAGGTTGAGCATCAACATGAGCATCATCATTAACATTATCACTAGGTTCATGTTCATTACCAGATTGTGTTTCAGCCTCAGAAATAGAAATATTATTGGGATTCTCAGGTGTGTCAACAACAGGTTCACTAGAAGCATGCAAGGTCCTATCATTTTTCTTCTTCTTCTTCTTAGAAGAACTAGGTGCATCAACATTAGCTCGCTGAAAATCTTGCTCAATTCTCTTAGGGTGGCCCTCAGGATACAAAGGTTCCTGAGTCATTTTACCCCCTCTAGTCATAACTCTAACAACATTATCATTTTTCTTATTATTTAATTCACTGAGCAAATCATTCTGAGCCTTAAGTACTTGCTCTACTTGAGTGGTAACCATAGAAGCATGTTTACTAATAAGTTTAAGTTCACCTTTAACTCTAGACATATAATCACTCAAGTGTTCAAGCATATCAGCATTGTGTTTCAATTGTCTACCAACATAAGCATTGAAATTTTCTTGTTTAACCATAAAGTCATCAAACTCATCCAAGCATTGGCTAGCAAACTTTGTAAATGGAATTTCACATTTATCAAATCTATAGAGAGAATTTACCTTTACTACCCGTGTCAGGTTATCAAGACCATGTATTTCTTCAATGGGTGTGAGGGAGTCCTGGATTAGGGGGTCTCCGGACAGCCGGACTATATCCTTTGGCCGGACTGTTGGACTATGAAGATACAAGATTGAAGACTTCGTCTCGTGTCTGGATGGGACTCTACTTGGCGTGAAAGGCAAGCTAGGCAGTACGGATATGGATATCTCCTCCTTTGTAACCGACCTTGTGTAACCCTAGCCCTTTCCGGTGTCTATATAAACTGGAGGGTTTTAGTCCGCAGGACAACATACAATCATACCATAGGCTAGCTTCTAGGGTTTAGCCTCTCCGATCTCGTGGTAGATCAACTCTTGTAATACTCATATCATCAAGAATAAATCAAGCGGGACGTAGGGTTTTACCTCCATCAAGAGGGCCCGAACCTGGGTAAAACATCATGTTCCCTGCCTCCTGTTACCATCCGCCTTAGACGCACAGTTCGGGACCCCCTACCCGAGATCCGCCGGTTTTGACACCGACATTGGTGTTTTCATTGAGAGTTCCTCTGTGTCATCGCCGTTAGGCTTGATGGCTCCTACGATCATCGTTAGCGACGCAGTCCAGGGTGAGACTTTTCTCCCAGGATAGATCTTTGTGTTCGGAGGCTTCGCACTGCGGGCCAATTCGCTTTGCCATTTGGAGCAGATCGAAAGTGACGCCCCTGGCCACCAGGTCAGGTTTGGAAGCTTAAACTACACGGCCGACATCCGCGGAGACTTGATCTTCGACGGACTCGAGCCCCTGCCTTGTGTGTCGCACGGTCACGATGAGTACGAGTTAGCTCTATCATCGGACCGCATTCAGGAGATCACACCGGCAGCCGCTCCGAGCCTCAATTTCGAGCCAGTTGCGCCATCCATGAACGGGTGGATGGACCCCGTCACGGAGGCCGTACCCTCAGCGGCGATCGAGCCGAATATCGACCTTACCCTTCACGAGAGCCATGTTGGCAAACTGTCGGATCCTTCTTTGGCCACGGACTCCGAACCGCGAGCACCCGTGCCTGTCGAATCCAACTGGGCGCCGATCATGGAGTTCACCTCCACGGATATCTTTCAGCACTCGCCTTTTGGTGACATACTGAACTCATTAAGGTCTCTCTCCTTGTCAGGAGAACCCTGGCCGAACTATGTTCGGCAGGATTGGGATGCGGATGATGAAGAAATTCGCCGCCCACCCACCACCCACTTAGTAGCCACCGTCGATGACTTAACTGGCATGCTCAAATTCAACTCCGAAGACATCGACGGTATGGACGATGATACGGGAGTCGAAGAGGAATCACTATCCACAGGGCACTGGACAGCCACCTCGTCATACGATATATACATGGTGGACACACCCAAAGAAGGCAATGGCAATGAGACAAAGGAGGATGACCCCTCCAAGAAGCAACCCAAGCGCCGGCGTCAGCGGCGCTGCTCTAGGTCCCGCCAAGGCAAAAGTGGTGATACTGGCACCGGAGATAATAGCACTCCGGACAGTGTCGAAGACAACAACAATCCCCTCCAGCAAGATTTAGAGCAGGAGGATGGAGGAGCCAGCTCTCCTGAGAAAGCGGCAGATGGAGAGCCGGAGGATGATAATTACATGCCTCCCTCCGAAGACGAGGCAAGCCTCGGCGATGACAAATTCGCCGTGCCAGAGGATCCCGTCGAACAAGAGCGCTTCAAGCGCAAGCTGATAGCCACGGCAAATAGCCTTAAGAAAAAGCAGTAGCAACTTCAAGCTGATCAAGATTTGCTAGCTGACAGATGGACTGAAGTCCTGGCGGCCGAGGAGTATAAACTCGAACGCCCCTCCAAGAGTTACTCAAAGTGCAGGTTGCTACCCCGACTGGAGGAGGAAGCACCGAAACCTACATCCCCGGCGTATGACGCGGCTGATCGGCCACCTCGTGGCCGCGACAGAGAGATATTCCAGCCAAAAGCTCAGCCCGCACCCCGACGTCATTCAAGTAAAAAGGCAGGGGGGAAATACGCCAGACCTGCAAGACATATTGGAGGACAAAGCAAAACATGCAAGACAACTTTCAAGGCACTTATATACGACCACCAGACGCCGATGACTTGAGCCACATAATTCAGCAGCCAGAGGAATCGGCCAGGCAATTCTGGACACGGTTCCTAACAAAGTAAAATCAAATCGTCGACTGTACGGATGTAGAGGCCCTAGCAGCTTTCAAGCACAACATCCGCGACGAGTGGCTAGCCCGGCACCTTGGTCAGGAAAAGCCGAAATCTATGGCAGCCCTCACGACACTCATGACCCGCTTTTGCGCGGGAGAAGACAGTTGGCTGGCTCGCAGTAATAACATATCAACGAACCATGGTACTTCGGATACCAAGGACGGCAATGGCAGGTCACGTCGCAACAAGCATAAGCGCCGCAGTAACAGCGACAATACCGAGGATACGACAGTCAATGCCGGATTCAAAGGCTCTAAACCCGGTTAGCGGAAAAAGCCATTCAAAAGAAACACTCTGGGCCCGTCTAGTTTGGACCGTATACTCGATCGCTCGTGTCAAATACACGGCACCCCCGACAAGCCAGCCAACCACACCAACAGGGACTGTTGGGTGTTCAAGCAGGCCGGCAAGTTAAATGTCGAAAACAAAGATAAGGGGTCACATAGCGATGATGATGAGGATCCCCGGCAGCCGAACACCGGAGGACAGAAGAGGTTCCCCCCACAAGTGCGGACGGTGAACATGATATACGCAACCCACATCCCCAAGAGGCAGCGGAAGCATGCGCTCAGGGACGTATATGCGTTGGAGCCAGTCGCCCCCAAGTTCAACCCATGGTCCTCCTGTCCGATCACCGTCGATCGCAGGGACCACCCCACTAGCACCCGTCATGGTAGATTCGCCGCACTGGTCCTAGACCCAATCATTGACAGATTTTACCTCACTCTAGTCCTAATGGACGGTGGCAGCAGCCTAAAGCTGCTTTATCAGGACATAGTGCACAAAATGGCACTAAAACGACCTTTAAAGGCGTCATACCAGGTGTAGAGGCCCATTGCACAGGCTCAGTCACACTGGAAGTGGTCTTCGGATCTCTGGATAACTTCCGAAGCGAAGAGTTAATCTTCGACATAGTCCCGTTCCGTAGTGGCTACCATGCACTGCTCGGGCGAACCGCATTTGCAAGATTCAATGCGGTACCGCATTATGCATATCTCAAGCTCAAGATGCCAGGGCCTCGGGGGGTCATCACAGTCAATGGAAACACAGAGCGCTCTCTCCGCATGGAGGAGCACACTGCGGCCCTCGCAGCAGAAGCGCAAAGCAGCCTCTTAAGGCAATCCACTAGTTCGGCGATTAAGGACCCGGGCAACTTCAAGCGCGCCCGGAGTAATCGGCAACCAGACCGCCTGGCACGTCCCGAGCTCGCATAGCAATGCAGCCCCCACCCCGGCCCCAGCCAAACAATGAAATCCTTGCCACGCGTACATAATTATGCATTGAAAATACCATGGGCACATGCGGGGAGGGGGGCACGACGGTGGCATGCCCCAAGTCGCGGCTTAAACCGCACTAGGGGCTTCCCGCTTTGTTATTTTTCTCTTTCAGGACTTTAATCTCCGGAAACCCTGTCCGGCAGCGTGATTGCCGAACACATGATGCAGCAACCAAGGAGGCAGAAAGCTACGTCACACCACGGAACTCCCAGGTGGATTACGATAACGAGTGAAATATTTGTTTTAATACTATTCCTCAGCTTGCCCTTGGGAGGGACATGTCAAACAGTCCTACTTTTTGCTTATTTCACTACTTGTATCATTCTGCTTTAACGCACCTTTTTGAATAAAAAATGCATAGCATTAAGACTATTATTGCATTCTTCTTATATATATATATATATATATATATATATATATATGTTCATTCATGACATCCAGCACACGTACACTCTGGTACGGCCAATACGCTAGGGGCTTAAGCATACCTCATAATACGGCGTGAGAAGTCCGAACACTTTCGACAGTGCGGCGCCCCGAACTTATAGCATTATATGCATCAGCTCCGAATCATGTCTTGGGTCAATAGTTGGGTTTGCCCGGTGATACGTCTCCAACGTATCTATAATTTTTGATTGCTCCATGCTATATTATCTACTGTTTTGGGCAATATTGGGCTTTATTATCCACTTTTATATTACTTTTGGGACTAACCTATTAACCGGAGGCCCAGCCCAGATTTGCTGTTTTATGCCTATTTTAGTGTTTCGAAGAAAAGGAATATCACACGGAGTCGAAACGGAACGAAATCAACTGGAGAAGTTATTTTTGGAAGGAAACACACCTGATGAACTTGGACCCCACGTCAGGGGATACACGAGGTGCTCACGAGGGTGGGGGCGCCCCCTGTCTCGTGGGGCCCCCGTGGCTCCTCCTACGTCCTCCCTGCACCCATATATATCAACGTACCCTAAAACTTCCAGAACATAAGATAGATCGGAAGTTCCGCCACTAGAAGCCTCCATAGCCACCAAAAACCAATCTAGACCCGTTCCGGCACACTGCCGGAGGGGGCAATCCTTCTCCGGTGGCCATCTTCATCATCCCGGCGCTCTCCATGACGAGGAGGGAGTAGTTCTCCCTCGGGGCCGAGGGTATGTACCAGTAGCTATGTGTTTGATCTCTATTTCTCTCTCTCTCTCTCGTGTTCTTGAGATGATACTATCTTGATGTATCGCGAGCTTTGCTATTATATTTGGATCCTATGATGTTTCTTCCCCCCTCTTATCTCTTGTAATGAATCGAGTTTCCCCTTTGAAGTAATCTTATCGGATTGAGTCTTTAAAGACTTGAGAACACTTGATGTATGTCTTGCCGTGGATATCTGTGGTGACAATGGGATACCACGTGCCACTTGATGTATGTTTTGGTGACCAACTTGCGGGTTCCGCCCATGAACCTATGCATAGGGGTTGGCACAGGTTTTCGTCGTGATTCTCCGGTAGAACTTGGGGCACTCTTTGAGGTTCTATGTGTTGGTTGATAGATGAATCTGAGATTGTGTGACGCATATCGTATAATCACGCTCACGGATACTTGAGGTGACATTGGAGTATCTAGGTGACATTAGGGTTTTGGTTGATTTGTGTCTTAAGGTGTTATTCTAGTACTAACTCTAGGGTTGTTTGTGACACTTATAGGAATAGCCCAATGGATTGATTGGAAAGAATAACTTTGAGGTGGTTTCGTACCCTACCATAATCTCTTCGTTCGTTCTCCGCTATTAGTGACTTTGGAGTGACTCTTTGTTGCATGTTGAGGGATAGTTTTATGATCCAATTATGTTAGTATTGTTGAGATGACTTGCACTAGCGAAAGTATGAACCCTAGGCCCTATTTCAACGCATTGCAATACCGTTTACGCTCACTTTTATCATTTGTTACCTTGCTGTTTTTATATTTTCAGATTACAAAAACCATTATCTACTATCCATATACCACTTGTATCACCATCTCTTCGCCGCACTAGTGCACCTATACAATTTACCATTATATTGGGTGTGTTGGGGACACAAGAGACTCTTTGTTACTTGGTTGCCAGGTTGCTTGAGAGAGACCATCTTCATCCTACGCCTCCTACGGATTGATAAACCTTAGGTCATCCACTTGAGGGAAATTTGCTATTGTCCTACAAACCTCTGCACTTGGAGGCCCAACAACGTATACAAGAAGAAGGTTGTGTAGTAGACATCAAGCTCTTTTCTGGCGCCGTTGCCGGGGAGGTGAGTGCTTGAAGGTATATCTTTAGAACTTGCAATCGAGTCTTTTAGTTTCTTGTTTTATCACTAGTTTGGTTTATAAAAGAAAACTATAAAAAATGGAATTGAGTTTGTCTCATATGCTTCACCTTTTTATTATCTTTCGTGAGTATGATGGAAAGGATAATTGTGCTCAAGTGCTAGAAGAAGAAATCTATAAAATGTTTGGCATTAAATATTTGAATGATGAGCATGATTGCAATGTTGTTAGTATGAATTCCTTGAATATCCATGGTGCTAATGATATGCAAAGCCACAAGCTTGGGGAAGCTATGTTTGATGAAAATGATATTTTTGTCCCCCAAGTTTTGATGAGCAAATTTATTATGATGAAAGCATGCCTCCTATCTATGATGATTATTGTGATGACATGTATGCTTTAAAGAATAATGATAACCATGAAACTTGTCATCTTGATCTAAATTTTCAATCACATGATAGTTATTTTGTTGAGTTTACTCCCACTATTATTCATGAGAAGAATCTTGCTTATGTGGAGAGTAGTAAATTTTCTATGCTTGTAGATCATGAAAAGAATGCTTTAGGTGCTGGTTATATTGTTGAATTCATTCATGATGCTACTGAAAATTATTACGAGGGAGGAATTGTTGGGGATCGTAGCAGAAATTTAAAATTTTCTACGCATCACCAAGATCAATCTATGAATTAATCTAGCAACAAAGGGAAGGGGAGTGCATCTACATACCCTTGTAGATCTCTGAGCGGAAGCGTTACAAGAACACAGATGAAGGAGTCGTACTCGTAGCGATTCAGATCGCGGTTGATTCCGATCTAAGCGCCGAACAACGGCGCCTCTGCGTTCAACACACGTGCAGCCCGGTGACGTCTTCCACGCCTTGATCCAGCAAGGGGAGAAGGAGAGGTTGGGGAAGACTCTGTCCAGCAGAAGCACGACGGCGTGGTGGTGGTGGAGGAGCGCGGAACTCCAGTAGGGCTTCGCCAAGCACTACGAGAGATGAGGAGGGAGAGAGGTAGGGCTGCGCCAAGAGAGAGATCAAATCGTGTGTTGGGCAGCCCCATACCTCAAGTGTATATAGGGGGAGGGGAGGGGGCTGCGCCCCCTCTAGGGTTCCCACCCCAAGGGGTGCGGCAGCCCTAGATCCCATCTAGGGTGGCGGCCATAAGGGGGAGAGGGGGAGGCGCACCTGGGGTGGGCCTTAGGGCCCATCTGCCCTAGGGTTTGCCCCCTCCCCTCTTGGAGGCGCCTTGGGCCTTGGTGGGAGGCGCCCCAGCCAACCTAGGGGCTGGTCCCTTCCCACTATTGGCCCATGTAGGCCTTCGGGGCTGGTGGCCCCACCTGGTGGACCCCCGGACCCCTCCGGTGGTCCCGGTACACTACCGGTGATGCCCGGAACACTTCCGGTGACCAAAACCATACTTCCTATATATCAATATTTACCTCCGGACCATTCCCAAACTCCTCGTGACGTCCGGGATCTCATCCGAGACTTCGAACAACATTCAGTAACCGCGTACATACTTTCCCTATAACCCTAGCGTCATCGAACCTTAAGTGTGTAGACCCTATGGGTTCGGGAGTCATGCAGACATGGCCGAGACAACTATCCGGTCAATAACCAACAGCGGGATCTGGATACCGATGTTGGTTCCCACATGCTCCACGATGATCTCATCGGATGAACCACGATGTCAAGGATTCAATCAATCCCGTATACAATTCCCTTTGTCTATCGGTACGATACTTGCCCGAGATTCGATCGTCGGTATCCCGATACCTAGTTCAATCTTGCTACCGGCAAGTCTCTTTACTCGTTCCGTAACACATCATCACGTGATCAACTCCTTGGTCACATTGTGCACATTATGATGATGTCCTACCGAGCGGGCCCAGAGATACCTCTCTGTTTACACGGAGTGACAAATACCAGTCTCGATTCGTGCCAACCCAACAGACACTTTCGGAGATACCCATAGTGCACCTTTATAGCCACCCAGTTACGTTGTGACGTTTGGCACACCCAAAGCACTCCTACGGTATCCGGGAGTTGCACAATCTCATGGTCTAAGGAAATGATACTTGACATTAGAAAAGCTTTAGCATACGAACTACACGATCTTGTGCTAGGCTTAGGATTGGGTCTTGTCCATCACATCATTCTCCTAATGATGTGATCCCGTTATCAATGACATCCAATGTCCATGGTCAGGAAACGGTAACCATCTGTTGATCAACAAGCTAGTCAACTAGAGGCTTACTAGGGACATGGTGTTGTCTATGTATCCACACATGTATCTGAGTTTCCTATCAATACAATTCTAGCATGGATAATAAACGATTATCATGAACAATGAAATATAATAATAACTAATTTATTATTGCCTCTAGGGCATGTTTCCAACAGTCTCCCACTTGCACTAGAGTCAATAATCTAGTTCACATCGTCATGTGATTAACACTCGCAGGTCACACCGCCATGTGACCAACATCCAAAGAGTTTACTAGACTCAATAATCTAGTTCACATCACTATGTGATTAACACTCAATGAGTTTTGGGTTTGATCATGTTATGCTTGTGAGAGAGGTTGTAGTCAACGGGTCTGCCATATTCAGATCCCTATGTATTTCGCAAAACTTTATGTCATATCGTAGTTGCTGCTACCACGTTCCACTTGGAGCTATTCCAAATTGTTGCTCCATTATACGTATCCGGTATCTCTACTCAGAGCTATTCGGATAGGTGTCAAGCTTGCATCGACGTAACTCTTTACGTCGAACTCTTTATCACCTCCATAATCGAGAAACATTTCCTTATTCCTCTAAGGATAATTTTGACCGCTATCTGGTGATCCATTCCTAGATCACCTTTGTACCCTCTTGCCAGACGTGTGGCAAGGCACACATCAGGTGCGGTACTCAGCATGGCATACCGTATAGAGCCTATGAGAAAAGCATAGGGGACGACCTTCGTCCTTCCTCTTTCTTCTGCCGTGGTCAAGCTTTCAGTATTACTCAACTTCACACTTTACAACTCAGGTAAGAACCCCTTCTTTGACTGATCTATTTTGAACTCCTTCAAAAACATGTCAAGGTGTGTGTTCTTTGAAAGTATCATCAGGTGTCTTGATCTATCTCCATAGATCTTGATGCCCAATAAGCAGATTTATCCAGGTCTTCCTTTGAAAAACACTCTTCAAACAACCGTTTATGCTTTCCAGAAATTCTACATTATTTCGAATCAACAATATGTCATCCACACATACTTATCAGAAATGTTGTAGTGCTCCCACTCACTTTCTTATAAATACAAGTTTCTAGCAAACATTGTATAAACCTAAAAGCTTTGATCACTCCATCAAAGCATATATTCCGACTCCGAGATGCTTGCTCTAGTCCATAGAAGGATTGCTAGAGCCAGCATACCTTTTAGCATCCTTAGGATCGACAAAACCTTTGATTGTATCACATACAAATTTTTCTTACGAAAACTGGTAAGAAAACTTGTTTTGACATCCATCTGTCAGATTTCATGATCGAAAAATACAGATAATGCTAACATGATTCCGACGGACTTAAGCATCGCTACGGGTGAGAAATTCTCATTGTAGTCAACTCCTTGAACTTGTGAAAAGACTCTTTCCCACAAGTCGAGCTTCATAGACGGTAATATTATCGCCCACGTCCGTCTTCTTCTTAAAGATCCATTTATCTCAATGGCTTGCCGATCATCGGGCAAGTCCACCAAAGTCCATACTTTGTTCTGATACATGGATCATATCTCGGATTTCATGGCTTCTAACCATTTGTCGGAATACGGGCCCACCATCACTTCTCCATAGCTCGTAGGTTCATTGTTGTCTAACAACATGATATCTAAGACAGGATTACCGTACCACTCAGGAGTAGTACATATCTTTGTCGACCTATGAGGTTCGATAGCAACTTGATCTGAAGCTTCATGATCACTATCATTAACTTCCTATTCAACAGACGTAGGCGCCACAGAAAACATCTTCTGTGTTGCATCACTCTCTGGTTGAAGCAAAGGTTCGACAACCTCATCAAGTTCTATCTTCCTCCCACTCAATTCTTTCGAGAGAAACTCCTTCTCGAGAAAGGACCCGTTCTTAGCGACAAACACTTTGCCTTCGGATCTGAGATAGAAGGTATACCCAACTGTTACCTTTGGGTATCCTATGAAGATGTATTTGTCCGCTTTGGGTTCGAGCTTTTTCGGCCGAAGCCTTAAGCATCGTAGCACCAAATATTAAGAAACGACAACTTTGGTTTCTTGCCAAACCAATGTCCATACGACGTTGTCTCAACAGACTTAGATGGTGTCCTATCTAAAGTGAATGCAGCTGTCTCTAACGCATAACCTCAAAATAAAAATGGTAGATCGGTAAGAGACATCATAGATCGCACCATATCTCATAAGGTTCGATTACGACGTCCGGACACACCATTACCCTGTGGTGTTCCAGGCGGCTTCAACTGTGAAACAATTCCACAATGTCTTAAGTGATTGCCAAACTCATAACTCAGAAATTCCCCTTTTGATCAGATCGTAGGAACATGATCTTCTTGTTATGATGATTCTTAACTTCACTCTGAAATCGCTTGAACTTTTCAAACGTTTCAGACTTGTGCTTCATTATGCAAATATACCTATATCTACTCAAATCGTCAGTGAAGATGAGAAAATAGCGATATCCACCGCACGCTTCAATTCTCATTGGATCACACGCATCAACATGTATGATTTCCAACAAGTCACTTGCCCGTTTCATTGTACCTGAAAACAGGGTCTTAGTCATCCTGCCCATGAGGCATGGCTCGCATGTGTCAAGCGATTCAAAATCAAGTGACTCCAAACATCCATCGACATGGAGTTTCTTCATGCATCTTACGCCAATATGACCTAAGCGGCAGTGCCACAAGAAAGTGGTACTATCATTATTAACTCTACATCTTTTGGCGTGAACATGTGTATTACCACGACCGAGATTTAATGAACCATTCACATAGGGTGCATGACCATGAAAGGTATTATTCATGTAAACAGAATAACCATTATTCTCTAACTTGAATGAATAACTGTATTGCAATGAACATGATCTAATCATATTCATGCTCAACGTAGACACCTGATAACATTTATCTAGGTTCAATACTAATCCCGAAGGCAGATGGAGCGTGTGATGGTGATCTCATCAACTTTGGAAACACTTCCAACACACATCATCACCTTGCCCTTAGCCAGTCTCCGTTTAGTCCGTAGCTTTTGCTTCAAGTCACCAATAATAGCAACTGAATCGGTATCCAATACCTAGGTGCTACCATGAGTACTAGTGAGGTAACATTAATAACACGTATATACTTTGTTGAAGTTGCCAGCCTTCTTATCTACCATGCATTTGGGGTAATTCCGCTACCAGTGACCGTTCCCCTTACATTAGAAGCACTTAGTCTCGGGTTTGGGTTCAACCTTGGGTTCCTTCACTGGAGCGGCAACTGGTTTGCCATCCATGAAGTTTCCCTTCTAGCCCTTGCCCTTCTTGAAAACAGTGGTCTTGTTAAACAATCAACACTTGATGCTCCTTCTTTGATTTCTACCTTTTGCGGTCTTACGCACCGCGAACAGCTCCGGGATCAACTCCATCCCTTGCATGTCATAGTTCATCACGAAGATCTAGTAGCTTAGTGATAGTGGCTAGAGAACTCTATCAATCACTATCTTATCTGGAAGTTTAACTCCCACTTGATTTAAATGATTGTAGCACCCAAACATTCTGAGCACATGCTCACTAGCTGAGCTAATCTCCTCCATTTTGTTGGCAAAAGAACTTGTCAGAGGTCTCATACCTCTCAACACGGGCATGAGCCTGAAATCCCAATTTCAGCTCGAACATCTCATATGTCTTATGGCGTTCAAAATGTCATTGGAATCCCGATTCTAAGCCGTAAAGTATGGTGCACTAAACTATCAAGTAGTCATCAGGATGTGTCTATCAGGTGTTCACAACATCCACAGACGATGTTGTAGGGGTTTGCACATCGAGCGGTGCATCAAAGACGTAAGCCTTCTGTGTAGCAGTGAGGACACTCCTCGGACTACGGCCCCAGTCCGCATCATTGCTTACAATATCTTTCAACTTAGTCTCTAGGAACGTATTGAAACAGGGAGCTACAATGTGAGCTATTTATCTACAACATATTTGCAAAGATAATTTAGACTATGTTCATGATAATTAAGTTCATCTAATCAAATTATTTATTGAACTCCCACTCAGATAGACATCCCTCTAGTCATCTAAGTGAAACATGATCCGAGTCAACTAGGCCGTGTCCGATCATCACATGAGACGGACTAGTCAACATCGGTGAACATCTTCATGTTGATCGTATCTTCTATACGACTCATGCTCGACCTTTCGGTCTTCCGTGTTCCGAGGCCATGTCTGTACATGCTAGGCTCGTCAAGTCAACCTAAGTGTATTGCGTGTGTAAATCTGGCTTACACCCGTTGTATTCGAACGTTAGAATCTATCACACCCGATCATCACGTGGTGCTTCGAAACAACGAACCTTCGCAACGGTGCACAGTTAGGGGGAACACTTTCTTGAAATTATTACGAGGGATCATCTTATTTAAGCTACCGTCGTTCTAAGCAAATAAGATGTAAAACATGATAAACATCACATGCAATCAAACAGTGACATGATATGGCCAATATCATTTTGCTCCTTTTGATCGCCATCTTCGGGGCTCCATGATCATCGTTGTCACCGGCATGACACCATGATCTCCATCATCGTGTCTTCTTGAAGTTGTCTCGTCATCTATTACTTCTACTACTATGGCTAACGTTTTAGCAATAAAGTAAAGTAATTACATGACGTTTAAGTTGACACGCAGGTCATAAATAAATTAAGACAACTCCTATGGCTCCTGCCGGTTGTCATACTCATCGACATGCAAGTCGTGATTCCTATTACAAGAACATGATCAATCTCATACATCACATATATCATTCATCGCATCCTTTTTGCCATATCACATCACAAGGCATATGCTGCAAAAACAAGTTAGACGTCCTCTAATTGTTGTTGCAAGTTTTTATGTGGCTGCTATAGGTTTCTAGCAAGAACGTTTCTTACCTACGCCAAAACCACAACGTGATATGCCAATTTCTATTTACCCTTCAAAAGGACCCTTTTCATCGAATCCGATCTGACTAAAGTGGGAGAGGCAGACACCCGCTAGCCACCTTATGCAACTAGTGCATGTCAGTCGGTGGAACCAGTCTCACGTAAGAGTACATGTAAGGTCGGTCCGGGCCTCTTCATCCCACGATGTCGCCGAATCAAGAGAAGACTACTAACGGCAAGTAAATTGACAAAATCGACGCCCACAACAACTTGTGTTCTACTCGTGCATAGAAACTACACATAGACCTAGCTCTGATACCACTGTTGGGGATCGTAGCAGAAATTTAAAATTTTCTACGCATCACCAAGATCAATCTATGGAGTAATCTAGCAATAAAGGGAAGGGGAGTGCATCTACATACCCTTGTAGATCGCTGAGCGGAAGCGTTACAAGAACACGGATGAAGGAGTTGTACTCGTAGCGATTCAGATCGCGGTTGATTCCGATCTAAGCGCCGAACAACGGCGCCTCCGTGTTCAACACACGTGCAGCCCGGTGACGTCTCCCACGCCTTGATCCAGCAAGGGGAGAAGGAGAGGTTGGGGAAGACTCCGTCCAGCAACAGCACGACGGCGTGGTGGTGGTGGAGGAGCACAGAACTCCAGCAGGGCTTCGCCAAGCACTACGAGAGACGAGGAGGGAGAGAGGTAGGGCTGCGCCAAGAGAGAGATCAAATCGTATGTTGGGTAGCCCCATACCTCAAGTATATATAGGGGGAGGGGAGGGGGTTGCGCCCCCTCTAGGGTTCCCACCCCAAGGGGTGCGGCAGTCCTAGATCCCATCTAGGGTGGCGGCCATAAGGGGGAGAGGGGGAGGCGCACCTGGGGTGGGCCTTAGGGCCCATCTGCCCTAGGGTTTGTCCCCCTCCCCTCTTGGAGGCGCCTTGGGCCTTGGTGGGAGGCGCCCCAGCCCACCTAGGGGCTGGTCCCTTCCCACTATTGGCCCATGTAGGCCTCCGGGGCTGGTGGCCCCACCTGGTGGACCCCCGGACCCCTCCGGTGGTCCCGGTACACTATCCGTGATGTCCGGAACACTTCCGGTGACCAAAACCATACTTCCTATATATCAATCTTTACCTTCGGACCATTCCTGAACTCCTCGTGACGTCCGGGATCTCATCCGGGACTCCGAACAACATTCGGTAACCGCGTACATACTTTCCCTATAACCCTAGTGTCATCGAACCTTAAGTGTGTAGACCCTACGGGTTCGGGAGTCATGCAGACATGGCCGAGACAACTATCCGGTCAATAACCAATAGAGGGATCTGGATACCCATGTTGGTTCCCACATGCTCCACGATGATCTCATCGGATGAACCACGATGTCAAGGATTCAATCAATCCGTATACAATTCCCTTTGTCTATCGGTACGATACTTGCCAGAGATTCGATCGTCGGTATCCCGATACCTAGTTCAATCTTGCTACTGGCAAGTCTCTTTACTCGTTCCATAACACATCATCCCATGATCAACTCCTTGGTCACATTGTGCACATTATGATGATGTCCTACCGAGTGGGCCCAGAGATACCTCTCTGTTTACACGGAGTGACAAATACCAGTCTCGATTCGTGCCAACCCAACAGACACTTTCGGAGATACCCATAGTGCACCTTTATAGCCATCCAGTTACGTTGTGACGTTTGGCACACCCAAAGCACTCCTACGGTATCCGGGAGTTGCACAATCTCATGGTCTAAGGAAATGATACTTGACATTAGAAAAGCTTTAGCATACAAACTACACGATCTTGTGCTAGGCTTAGGATTGGGTCTTGTCCATCACATCATTCTCCTAATGATGTGATCCCGTTATCAACGACATCCAATGTCCATGGTCGGGAAACCGTAACCATCTATTGATCAACGAGCTAGTCAACTAGAGGCTTACTAGGGACATGGTGTTGTCTATGTATCCACACATGTATCTGAGTTTCCTATCAATACAATTCTAGCATGGATAATAAACGATTATCATGAACAATGAAATATAATAATAACTAATTTATTATTGCCTCTAGGGCATATTTCCAACAGGAATATATGCTTGTAGGAATTGCAATAATATCAAGTTTCCTCTCTACGTGCTTAAAATTTTGAAGTTATGCTTGTTTTGCTTTCCTATGCAAGTTGATTCTTGTTCCCATAAATTATTTTCTCACAAAATCCCTATGCATAGGAAGTGGGTTAGACTTAAATGTGCTAGTCATGTTCTTCATGATGCTCTCTTTATGTTACAATTCTTATCCTTTATATGAGCATCATTGAAATCATCATGCCTAGCTAGGGGCATTAAATGATAGCGCTTGTTGGGAGGCAACCCAATTTTATTTTAGTTCCTTGCTTTTTGTTCCTGTTTAGTAATAAATAATTCATCTAGCCTCTGTTTAGATGTGTTTTTATGCTTTTAATTAGTGTTTGTGCCAAGTAGAACCTTTGGGAAGACTTGGGGAAAGTCTTGTTGATAATGCTGTAAAAAACAGAAACTTTAGCGCTCACAAGAACTGCTGCCATTTTTATTTGAAGAGTGCTATTTAGTTAGTTATTTTTGAAGATGATTAATAGATAAATTCCTCAGGTCCAGAAATTTATTTGAGAATTTCATGAGTTTCATAAGTATGCGTTTGATCCAGATTACTACAGTCTGTTCTGTTTTTGACAGATTCTGTCTTTTGTGTGTTGTTTACTTATTTTGATGAATCTATGGCTATTAAAATAGTTTATAAACCATAGAGAAGTTGGAATACAGTAGGTTTAACATGAATATAAATAAAGAATGAGTTCATTACAGTACCTTGAAGTGGTGCTTTATTTTCTTATACTAACGGAGCTTACGAGTTTTCTACTTTAAGTTTTGTGTTGTGAAGTTTTCAAGTTTTAGGTAAGGATTCGATGGACTATGGAATAAGGAGTGGTAAGAGCCTAAGCTTGGAGATGCCCAAGGCACCCCAAGGTAATATTCAAGGACAACCAAAATCCTAAGCTTGGGGATGCCCCGGAAGGCATCCCCTCTTTCGTCTTTGTTCATCGGTAACTTTACTTGGAGCTATATTTTTATTCACCACATGATATGTGTTTTGCTTGGAGCATAAATTTATTTTGTTAGGATTTGCTTGATGTTATTTATAACAATGTTTTGCATCTTTTATTTCAATAAAAGTGGCATTGATAGCCTTTACTATGCCTATGTTACAAGTATACATGTTGCTGTTTGAAAACAGAAAGTTTACCGCTGTTGCAATAATTCCCTAGAAAAGTCAGAATGTGATAAAATGTTGAAACCTTTTGTATATTAATCTCTGACAAATTTACTACAGTGGTAATTTTATTTCATAATTGTTGGAGCTAGGGACGTATGGATGTTGCAGCATTCTTTACAGACTATCCTGTTTAGGTAGATTGTTGTTATGTTTGCATTGTTTGCATATGTTTGTTTATTTAATGATTCTATTTGAGGATAGGACTATTAAATATGCAGAGGCATTTAGTATGCAATGTTGAATAATAATTTTAGTTATTTGCTACAGTAGAGTATGATAAGGTTTTGCAATGGTTTATACTAACTTATCTCACGAGTCCTTGTTGAGTTTTGTGTGGATGAAGCTTTTGAGATTTAGGGAGACCGTGATATGAGAGGAATTAAGGAAACACAAAATCTCAAGCTTGGGGATGCACAAGGCACCCCAAGATAATATTTCAAGAAGTCTCAAGCGTCTAAGCTTGGGGATGCCCCAGTTGGCATCCCACCTTTCTTCTTCAACAACTATCGGTTAGTTTCGGTTGATCCTAAGTTTTTGCTTCTTCACATGATGTTTTCTATTATTGAATGTCATTTTATTTTGCTTTGCTTTATGTTTGAATAGAGTACCAAGATCTGAAATTATTAAATGTTAGAGAATCTTCACATAGTTGCATAATTATTCGACTATTGATTGATCTTCACTTATATCTTTCGGAGTAGTTTGTCATTTGCTCTAGTGCTTCACTTATATCCTTTTAGAGCATGGTGGTAGTTTTATTTTGAAGAAATAGATGAACTCTCATGCTTCACTTATATTATTTTGAGAGTCTTAAATAGCATGGTAATTTGCTTAAAATCCTAATATGCTAGGTATTCAAGAATAATAAAATTCTCTTATGAGTGTGTTGAATACTATGAGAAGTTTGATGCTTGATGATTGTTTTGAGATATCGAGATGGTGATATTAGAGTCATGCTAGTTGAGTAGTTGTGAATTTGAGAGATACTTGTGTTGAAGTTTGCGATTCCCGTAGCATGCACGTATGGTGAACCGTTATGTAATGAAGTCGGAGCATGAGGTGTTTATTGATTGTCTTCCTTATGAGTGGCGGTCGGAGATGAGCGATGGTCTTTTCCTACCAATCTATCCCCCTAGGAGCATGCATGTAGTACTTTGTTTCGATAACTAATAGATTTTTGCAATAAGTATGTGAGTTCTTTATGACTAATGTTGAGTCCATGGATTATACACACACTTACCCTTCCACCATTGCTAGCCTCTCTAGTACCGCGCAACTTTCGCCGGTACCATAAACCCACCATATACCTTCCTCAAATCAGCCACCATACCTACCTATCATGGCATTTCTATAGCCATTCCGAGATATATTGCCATGCAACTTTCCACCATCCAGTTTATCATAATACATTCATGATTGTCATATTGCTTAGCATGATCATGTAGTTGACATAGTATTTGTGGCCAAGCCACCGTTCATAATTTCTTCATACTTGTCACTCTTGATTCATTGCACATCCCGGTACACCGCCGGAGGCATTCATATAGAGTCATACTTTGTTCTAGTATCGAGTTGTAATCATTGAGTTGTAAATAAATAGAAGTGTGATGATCATCATTCAATAGAGCATTGTCCCAAAAAAAGAGAAAGGCAAAAAAAGCCCAAAAAAATAAAAAAATAAAACGGGCAATGCTACTATCCTTTTTTTCCACACTTGAGCTTCAAAGTAGCACCATGATATAGCGAGTCTCATATATTGTGCTTCAAAGTAGCACCATGTTCTTCATATAGAGAGTCTCATATGTTGTCACTTTCATATACTAGTGGGAATTTTACGTTATAGAACTTGGCTTGTATATTCCAATGATGGGCTTCCTCAAATTGCCCTAGGTCTTCGTGAGCAAGCAAGTTGGATGCACACCCACTAGTTTCTTTTGTTGAGCTTTCATACATTTATAGCTCTAGTGCATCCGTTGCATGGCAATCCCTACTCACTCACATTGATATCTATTGATGGGCATCTCCATAGCCCATTGATACAACTAGTAGATGTGAGACTATCTTCTCCCTTTTTGTCTTGTCCACAACCACCATTCTATTCCACCTATAGTGCTATGTCCATGGCTCACGCTCATGTATTGCGTGAAGATTGAAAAAGTTTGAGAACATCAAAAGTATGAAACAATTGCTTGGCTTATCATCGGGGTTGTGCATGATTTAAATACTTTGTGTGGTGAAGATGGAGCATAGCTAGACTATATGATTTTTTAGGGATAGCTTTCTGTGGCCATGTTATTTTGAGAAGACATGATTGCTTAGTTAGTATGCTTGAAGTATTATTATTTTTATGTCAATATAAACTTTTGCCTTGAATATTTCTAATCTGAATATTCATACCACAATTAAGAAGAATCACAATGAAATTATGCCAAGTAGCACTCCGCATCAAAAATTCTTTTTTATCATTTACCTACTCGAGGACGAGCAGGAATTAAGCTTGGGGATGCTTGATACGTCTCCAACGTATCTATAATTTTTATTGCTCCATGCTATATTATCTACTATTTTGGCAATATTGTGCTTTATTATCCACTTTTATATTACTTTTGGGACTAACCTATTAATCGGAGGCCCAACCCAGATTTGCTGTTTTATGCCTATTTCAGTGTTTCGAAGAAAAGGAATATCAGACGGAGTCGAAACAGAACGAAAACAACTGGAGAAGTTATTTTTGGAAGGAAACACACCTGATGAACTTGGACCCCACGTCAGGGGAGACACGAGGTGCTCACGAGGGTGGGGGTGCCCCCCCTAGGGCGCGCCCCCTGTCTTGTGGGGCCCTCATGGCTCCTCCGACGTCCTCCCTGCACCCATATATATCCACGTACCCTAAAACTTCCAGAATGCAAGATAGATCGGGAGTCCCGTCGCTAGAAGCCTCCGTAGCCACCAAAAACCAATCTACACCCGTTCCGGCACCCCGCCGGAGGGGGCAATACTTCTTCGGTGGGCATCTTCATCATCCCTGCGCTCTCCATGACGAGGAGGGAGTAGTTCTCCCTCGGGGCTGAGGGTATGTACCAGTAGCTATGTGTTTGATCTCTCTCTCTCTCTCTCGTGTTCTTGAGATGATAGGATCTTGATGTATCGCGAGCTTTGCTATTATATTTGGATCTTATGATGTTTCTTCCCCCCTCTTCTCTCTTGTAATGAATCAAGTTTCCCCTTGGAAGTAATCTTATCGGATTGAGTCTTTAAAGACTTGAGAACACTTGATGTATGTCTTGTCGTGGATTCTGTGGTGACAATGGGATACCACGTGCCACTTGATGTATGTTTTGGTGACCAACTTGCGGGTTCCGCCCATGAACCTATGCATAGGGGTTGGCACACGTTTTCGTCGTGATTCTCCAGTAGAACTTTGGGGCACTCTTTGAGGTTCTATGTGTTGGTTGAATAGATGAATCTGAGATTGTGTGACGCATATCGTATAATCATGCCCACGGATACTTGAGGTGACATTGGAGTATCTAGGTGACATTAGGGTTTTGGTTGATTTGTGTCCTAAGGTGTTATTCTAGTATGAACTCTAGGGCTGTTTGTGACACTTATAGGAATAGCCCAACGGATTGATTGGAAAGAATAACTTTGAGGTGGTTTCGTACCCTACCATAATCTCTTCGTTCGTTCTTCGCTATTAGTGACTTTGGAGTGACTCTTTTTTGCATGTTGAGGGATAGTTTTATGATCCAATTATGTTAGTATTGTTTAGAGGACTTGCACTAGCGAAGGTGTGAACCCTAGGCCTTGTTTCAACGCATTGCAATACCGTTTATGCTCACTTTTATCATTCGTTACCTTGCTGTTTTTATATTTTCAGATTACAAAAACCATTATCTACTATCCATATACCACTTGTATCACCAACTCTTCTCCGAACTAGTGCACCTATACAATTTACCATTTATTGGGTGTGTTGGGGACACAAGAGACTCTTTGTTATTTGGTTGCATGGTTGCTTGAGAGATACCATCTTCATCCTACGCCTCCTACAGATTGATAAACCTTAGGTCATCCACTTGAGGGAAATTTGCTACTGTCCTACAAACCTCTGCACTTGGAGGCCCAACAACATATACAAGAAGAAGGTTGTGTAGTAGACATCACCCGGCTCCCATGTTTTGGTACCTTACGTTCCGCTATATCGGCTAAGGTAGAACTGGGAGAACTATTGTGATTGTGCCCCGGTTCTGCTGGGCTAAGCACCTCAGTAGAGAAAGCTAAAACCGACTGTCATGATAAGGCGAGAGACTGGTCGCGGTTCGAGAGGTTTTCGAGTCCCTAAAGACTTATGCCGCTTAGAGCGAGGAGCCGGCCCTGTCCGGCTTAAGGCGTGTATCGCACCCCGAATTTGGCCTTCTAGATACTAGGGGCTTCGCTGAAATTTAAAATTATAGAATTCTATGGCTAAGTGAGAGTGATAACGCATTATAGTCTGATTGCCTTGTTCGTTGTGCTGAGCACCTCCCTCGAAGGACCCAACAATGGGAACAAGAGTGCTCAGGTTTATCCCGAACACCCCAGCATTCGTGGCGTGGGGGCAGAAGCCAACGACTAGCCATCTCTCAGATTTGATAAACAGTCGAACATAAGGTAATATTTTAAATTCAAACAAGCGTTGCATAGCGCATATGAACAAGTTTTCATAAACACAGGATTGCACGAGCGAGTTTACTCGAATATTATATCTTTCGTACACTCGTCCGCTACGAGACGAGCGCCCTTCAGGACACCCTCATAGTACATCTCGGGGTGGCGATGCTCCTTGCCCTGCGGCGGCCCTTCCTTCACTAGCTTCGCGGCGTCCATCTTGGCCCATTGCACCTTCACACGGGCGAAAGCCCGGCGTGCACCTTCGATGCAGACGGACCGCTTGATGACTTCAAGCCGTGGGCAGGTATCCACAAGCCACCTCACCAGGCCAAAGTAGCTATTGGGAAGGGCATCGCCAGGCCACATCCGGACTATAAAGCCCCTCTTGGCCTGTTCGTCCGCCTTGTGCAGCTCGACCAGTTGCTTCAGCTGGTCGCTCAGAGGCATCGGGTGTTCGGTCCCAGTATACTGAGACCAGAACAACTTCTCCGTTGAGCTTCCCTCCTCGGCCTGGTAAAACTGTGCGGCATCCGACATGCTGCGGGGCAAATCTGCGAATGCTCCTGGAGAGCTCCGGATTCGGGTAAGTAACAAGTAATTCACTTTCACATGCTTGCTTTGCATATAGAATGCCTTACCCGCCACTATCTTCTTCATCGCATCAATCTCCTGGAGGGCCTTTTGGGCTTCGGCCTTGGCACTCTTTGCACTCTCGAGGGCCGCGGCAAGCTCGGACTCTCGCGTCTTCAATTCAAGCTCCAACGCCTCGTGCTTTGTCACGAGAGCGTGGAGCTCTTGCTGCACCTCGCCCACCCGTGCCTCATGCCTTTCCCGCTCGGTGCGCTCCTTGGCCGCTTCGTTTTTGGCCTTGGATAGCGCTTGCTTCAGGGTCGCCACCTCGGTCATGGCCCCTGGCAAATTTACGATGATCCTGTCATTTTGCAATCGCATTCTTTCCATATATATATATATATATATATATATATATATATATATATATATATATATATATATCCATAGACTAGGTACTACTTACCTTTGTTCTCCTCGAGCTGCCTCTTGGCAAGGCCGAGCTCGTCCTTGGACCCTTTAAGGTCCTCCTTCAGTGCGGCGACCTCCGCAGTAAGTGCGGCAGAGGCCAATAGCGAAGCCTGCATACGCATATAGACATACTTATATTAGACTCCTGCAGTATTGTTCGATCCTCTGTTCGGCTTTCCTTTTTGAACACCGAACAGAGCATCAGGGGCTACTGTCTATGCGGTAATATTTTTCCTATATTTCAAAAACTTACCTCAAAGCCTGTTAGAAGGCTGGCACAGGCTTCAGTTAGTCCACTCTTGGCGGACTGAACCTTCTGGACCACCGCACTCATAATAGTGCGGTGCTCTTCGTCGATGGAAGCGTTACGAAGCGCTCCCAGCAGATTGTTCGGTGCCTCTGGATGGACAGAGGTCACCGGCACAAGCGTTTTGCCCCTTTTGGAAGGAGGCCGCCTGCCCGAGTCCGGAACCACTGGGGGTTCCGGCGCGGTGTTCGGCTGAGGGCCGACCTCGAAGCCCTCGGGAGCCTTGCTCCCTCGGCTCCCGGAGTCCGGAAGGTCGCCTTGAGGCGCCTCCGGGACTGTCTCCCCTCGGCCCGGTGTCTCTTGAGACAATACCTCGGCGTTGTCCGTAGGGCAAGGGGAGGTGGCGGTCGGAAGTGGATCGCTATCCATATCCGACGAGCCCAGGGAGCCGTCTGACGATACATCGATACGGGCTCGCGGCGGTCTGCATAGTCATAATTCGGCGTTAGGAGAGGCAGTGCGACAAAGGTATGCTATGAGTTATTCTGGCATCCGAATACTTACGACTTCGCCAGGGGCTTGGACCTGAGCAGCCACTCGTCTTCGCCTTCGGCGGCAGTGGTGGAATAGTCCGGAAGAAGAGTGCTTCCCTTCTTGGACCCTTCGACCCCCCGGTTGGGGCGGCCTTCCTTTTCTTGTCTCCCCCAACTGAAGGGGGAGCATCTTCTTCTTCCTCATCCTCATCTTCAGGGGAGGAGTGTGTCGCAGAGTTATCGGACGATGAGTCCGATAACACCTGGCGTCAGGAACTCTTTCGGGTTCCCTTGGCCTTCTTTGTCTTCTCCGGCACCTTATAAGGGGCCGGAGTCAGCATCTCCGTAAGGAGAGCGTCCGCAGTGTCCTCGAGCAGAGGGGCCGGACAGTTAATCTGCCCCGACATCTCCACTCAGTCCTGTCAAAGGCATGGAGATCAGACCCCGCACATGATTAAGCTAGGGGAAATAAAATATCCTACCAGATGTATGGAACTCATCGAATGCGCTCGGCGCTTCGCGCTTAACCCGCGGTCCTCGGTGAGGGAGGGAGGGACCTCGACGCCCTTGAACAGCACCTTCCAGACGTCCTTGTGCATCGTGTCAAAGAGCTTGCTCAGAGTCTGGTGCTGGGCCGGGTCAAACTCCCACAAGTTGAAATCCCGTTGTTGACACGGGAGGATCCGGCGGATGAGCATGACCTGGACTATGTTGACAATCTTGAGCTTCTTGCCTGCCATATTCCAAATACATTTCTGGAGTCCGTCCAGCTCCACCGAAGGACCCCAGGACAGGCCCTTCTCTTTCCAGGAAGTGAGCCGCGTGGGGATTCCAGATCGAAACTTGGGGGCGGCCACCCATTTGGCGTCGCACGGCTCGGTGATGTAGAACCACGCCGATTGCCACCCCTTTATGGTCTCCATGAAGGAGCCTTCAAGCCATATAACGTTGGGCATTTTTCCCACCATGGCTCCGCCGCATTTTGCTTGTTGGCCGCCCACCACCTTCGGCTTGATATTAAAGGTCTTTAGCCATAGGCCAAAGTGGGGCCGGATGCGGAGGAAAGCCTCACAGGCGACGATGAACGCCAAAATGTTGAGGACGAAGTTCGGGGCCAGATCATGGAAGTCCAGCCCGTAGCAGAACATGAGACCACGGACGAGAGGATGGAGGGGAAACCCCAGTCCGCAGAGGAAGTGGTGGAGGAAGACTACCCTCTCGTGAGGTTCAGGGGTAGGGACGATCTGCCCCGCAGCGGGCAGCCGGTGCGCGATGTTCGCGGCCAAGTATCCGGCCCCGCGCAACTTCTTGATGTGTCCCTCCGCAACGGAGGAAGCCATCCATTTGCCTCCCGCTCCGGACATGATTCGAGAAGGTTGAGGGGAAGGATGTAGGCTTGGGCGTTTGAGCTCGAGTGCGCAAGAGAGGATGGGGACGAAGGAAGAAGGCGTGGGTGGAAAAAGGTTGAACCTTTTCCCTTTATAAGGGCGGCCGAAACTATGCGCCCCCACTAGCCTGGTGAAACTCGCTTATCCCCCAAGCACCGTAATCGATGGCGCGGTTGGGTTACCCACGCCCGTATTGATGAGAATCCCGTAATAAGGTGGACACGATCTCTGCTTTGACAAGACGTGTCAAAAAACTGCCTCGTGTTATGTGCGGGGCTAGTTAAACGAAACAGTTCGAATAATCACCGGGCCATGGCATAATGTCATGTTGCCAAAACAAGTCAGCAGATTAGATTTGTGGAAATATTATTCTCTCCACGGAGGCATGTGGAACTTATTTTGCAGGGTCGGACACTATCCTTGTATTCAAATTCTTCCGTGGTGTATTCAGAGGAGGAACCCGCCTTGCAATGCCGAAGACAATATTGCGCGCCGAACTCATCGTCATTGAAGCCTGGTTCAGGGGCTACTGAGGGAGTCCTGGATTAGGGGGTCTCCGGACAGCCGGACTATATCCTTTGGCCAGACTGTTGGACTATGAAGATACAATATTGAAGACTTCGTCTCATGTCCAAATGGGACTCTACTTGGCGTGAAGCAAGCTAGGCAGTACGGATATGGATATCTCCTCCTTTGTAACCGACCTTGTGTAACCCTAGCCCTTTCCGGTGTCTATATAAACCGGAGGGTTTTAGTCCGTAGGACAACATACAATCATACCATAGGCTATCTTCTAGGGTTTAGCCTCTCCGATCTCGTGGTAGATCAACTCTTGTAATACTCATATCATCAAGAATAAATCAAGCAGGACATAGGGTTTTACCTCCATCAAGAGGGCCTGAACCTGGGTAAAACATCGTGTTCCCTGCCTCCTGTTACCATCCGCCTTAGACGCACAGTTTGGGACCCCCTACCCGAGATCCACCGGTTTTGACACCGCCAAGGTGGTAAATTCTTAACATCTTCAGCTTTAATACCTTTTTCTTTCATAGATTTCTTTGCCCCTTGCATATCTTCAGGACTGAGAAATAGAATACCCCTTTTCTTTGGAGTTGGCTTAGGAGTTAGTTCAGGAAGTGTCCAATTGTTTTCATTAGTCAACATATTATTAAATAACAATTCAGCTTGATCAACAGTTCTTTCCCTGAAAACATAACCAACACAACTATCCAGGTAATCTCTGGAAGCATCGGTTAGTCCATTATAAAAGATAGCAAGTATTTCATTTTTCTTGAGAGGATGATCAGGCAAAGCATTAAGTAATCGGAGAAGCCTCCCCCAAGCTTGTGGGAGACTCTCTTCTTCAATTTGCAAAAAAAAATATATTTCCCTTAAGGCAGCTTGTTTCTTATGAGCGGGGAAATATTTAGCAGAGAAGTAATAAATCATATCCTGGGGACTACGGACACAACCAGGATCAAGAGAATTAAACCATGTTTTAGCATCACCCTTTAATGAGAACGGAAACAACTTAAGGATAAAGTAATAGCGAGTTTTTTCATCATGAGTAAACAGGGTGTCTATATCACTTAATTTAGTAAGATGTGCCACAATAGTTTCAGATTCATAGCCATAAAAAGGATCAGATTCAAGCAAAGTACTTAACTCAGGGTCGACAGAGAAATCATAATCCTTATCAGTAATAAAGATAGGTGAAGTAGCAAAAGCAGGGTCATATTTCATTCTAGCACTCAAAGACTTTTCTTTAAGCTTAGCTAATAATTTCTTAAGATCAGATCTATCATTGCAAGCAAGAAAGTCTCTAACAGTTTCTTAATCCATAACATAACCCTCAAGCACAACAGGCAATTCATATCTAGGGGGAGAATCTTCATCATCACTTTCATCAATATTATCAGATTCAATAATTTCATTCTCTCTAGCCCTAGTAATTTGTTCATCAAGAAATTCACCTAGTGGCACAGTATTATCAAGCATAGAAGAAGTTTCATCATAAGTATCATGCAAAGCAGAAGTGGCATCATCAATAACATGCGACTGATACATCTCCAACGTATGTATAATTTTTGATTGTTCCATGCTATTATATTATCTGTTTTGGATGTTTATGGGCTTTATTATACACTTCTATATTATTTTGGGGACTAACCTATTAACCGGAGGCCCAGCCCAAATTGTTGTTTTCTTGCCTATTTCAGAGTTCTGAAGAAAAGGAATATCAAACGGAGTCCAAACGGAATGAAACCTTCGGGAGAGTTATTTTTGGAACGGAAGCAATCCAGGAGACTTGGAGTAGACGTCAGGGAAGCTTCGAGGTGACCACGAGGCAGGGAGGCATGCCCCCACCCTCGTGGGCCCCTCGTGGCTCCCCTGACCGACTTCTTTCGCCTATATATGTCCATATACCCTAAAAACATTGAGGAGCGGAATAGATTGGGAGTTCCGCCGCCAGAAGCCTCCGTAGCCACCGAAAACCAATCTAGACCCGTTCCGGCACCCTGCCGGAGGGGGGAATCCCTCTCCGATGGTCATCTTCATCATCCCGGCGCTCTCCATGACGAGGAGGGAGTAGTTCACCCTCGGGGCTGAGGGTATGTACCAGTAGCTATGTGTTTGATCTCTCTCTCTCTCTCTCTCTCTCTCTCTCTCTCTCTCTCTCGTGTTCTTGAGTCGGCACGATATTGATGTATTGCGAGCTTTGCTATTATATTTGGATCTTATGATGTTTCTCCCCCTCTACTCTCTTGTGATGAATTGAGTTTTCCCTTTGAAGTTATCTTATCGGATTGAGTCTTTAAGGATTTGAGAACACTTGATGTATGTCTTGCATGTGCTTATCTGTGGTGACAATGGGATATCACGTGATCCACTTGATGTATGTTTTGGTGATCAACTTGTGAGTTTCGTGACCTCGTGAACTTATGCATAGGGGTTGGCACACGTTTTTGTCTTGACTCTCCGGTAGAAACTTTGGGGCACTCTTTGAAGTTTTTTGTGTTAGTTGAATAGATGAATATGAGATTGTGTGATGCATATCGTATAATCATACCCACTGATACTTGAGGTGACATTGGAGTATCTAGGTGACATTAGGGTTTTGGTTGATTTGTGTCTTAAGGTGTTATTCTAGTACGAACTCTAAGATAGATTGAATGGAAAGAATAGCTTCGTGTTATTTTACTACGGACTCTTGAATAGATCGATCAGAAAGGATAACTTTGAGGTGGTTTCCTACCCTACAATAATCTCTTCCTTTGTTCTCCGCTATTAGTGACTTTGGAGTGACTCTTTGTTGCATGTTGAGGGATAGTTATATGATACAATTATGTTATTATAGTTGAGAGAACTTGCACTAGTGAAATTATGAACCCTAGGCCTTCTTTCGACGCATTGCAATACCGTTTTCACTCACTTTCATCATTAGTTTCCTTGCTGTTTTTATATTTTCAGATTACAAAAACCTATATCTACCATCCATATTGCACTTGTATCACCATCTCTTCACCAAACTAGTGCACCTATACAATTTACCATTGTATTGGGTGTGTTGGGGACACAAGAGACTCTTTGTTATTTGGTTGCAGGGTTGTTTGAGAGAGACCATCTTCATCCTACGCCTCCCACGGATTGATAAACCTTAGGTCATCCACTTGAGGAAAATTTGCTACTTTCTTACAAACCTCTGCACTTGGAGGCCCAACAACGTCTACAAGAAGAAGGTTGTGTAGTAGACATCAGCGACCTATCGGAATCAATAGCATGTGTAGGTGTCACAAGTTTACTCAAAACAGAAGGTGAATCAAGTGTAGAGCTAGATGGCAGTTCCTTACCTCCCCTCGTAGTTGAGGTAAAAATCTTGGTTCTTTGATCTTTCAAGTTCTTCATAGTGATAAGCAGATATAAATCCCAAGTGACTCAAAGAATAGAGCTATGCTCCCCGGCAACGGCACCAGAAAATAGTCTTGATAACCCACAAGTATAGGGGATCACAACAGTTTTTGAGGGTAGTGTATTCAGCCCAAATTTATTGATTCGACACAAGGGGAGCCAAAGAATATTCTCAAGTATTAGCAGCTGAGTTGTCAATTCAACCACGCCTGGAAACTTAATATCCGCAGCAAAGTATTTAGTAGTAAAGTAATATGATAGTAGTGGTAACGGTAGAAAAAGTAATATTTTTGGTTTTATAGTGATTGTAACAGTAGCAACGAAAAAGTAAATAAGCGAAGAACAATATAGGAAAAGCTCATAGGCATTGGATCGGTGATGGAGAATTATGTCGGCTGCAATCGATCATGCAACAATTATAACATAGGGTGACACAGAACTAGCTCCAGTTCATCAATGTAATGTAGGCATGTATTCCGAATATAATCATACGTGCTTATGGAAAAGAACTTGCATGACATCTTTTGTCCTACCCTCCCGTGGCAGCGGGGTCCTATTGGAAACTAAGGGATATTAAGGCCTCCTTTTAATAGAGTACCGGACCAAAGTATTAACACAAAGTGAATACATGAACTCCTCAAAGTACGGTCATCACCGGTAAGTATCCCGATTATTGTCACTTCGGGGTTAACGGATCATAACACATAATAGGTGACTATAGACTTGCAAGATAGGATGAAGAACTCACATATATTCATGAAAACATAATAGGTTCAGATCTGAAATCATGGCACTCAGCCCCTAGTGACAAGCATTAAGCATAGCAAAGTCATAGCAACATTAATCTCAGAACATAGTGGATACTAGGGATCAAACCCTAACAAAACTAACTCGATTACATGATAAATCTCATCCAACCCATCACCGTCCAGCAAGCCTATGATGGAATTACTCACGCACGGCGGTGAGCATCATGAAATTGGTGATGGAGGAAGGTTGATGATGACGATGCCGACGGATTCCCCTCTCCGGAGCCCCGAACAGACTCCAGATCAGCCCTCCCGAGAGAGTTTAGGGCTTGGCGGCGGCTCCGTATTGTAAACCGCGATGAATCCTTCTCTTTGATTTTTTTTCTCCCCGAACACGAATATATGGATTTGGAGTTGAGGTCGGTGGAGCGTCAAGGGGCCCACGAGGCAGGGGGCGCGCCCAGGGGGTAGGCGTGCCCCCACCCTCATGGACAGGGTGTGGGCCCCTTGATGTGGATATTTTCGCCAGTATTTTTTATATATTCCAAAAATAAACTCTGTTGATTTTCAGGTCATTCCAAGAACTTCTATTTCTGCACAAAAATAACACCATGGCAATTCTGCTGAAAACAACGCCAGTCCAGGTTAGTACCATTCAAATCATGCAAGTTAGAGTCCAAAACTAGGGCAAAAGTGTTTGGAAAAGTAGATACGACGGAGACGTATCAAGAGGTATATAAGGCGACCATTGTACCTGAAAGTTGTAGTGTTTGACAGACGAGTAGCCCACCACTTCCAATTTCGGCACAAAAATGACATTGATTCTTGTTGGACCTTGTTGATCAACTACAAGTAATCTCTCAAGTGAAGGTGTGTCCTAGATGACCATATTGTGGACCACCTTTTGCGATCTCTCGTTGCAGCACCAACAACACACATAAATAGTCCAGAGAGTCCTGGAGGTGATGTGCAAGGTACTCGACCAATTCATCGCCTGAAGACGAAGGAACTCGAGTGCAGTACAGCCGTGGAGCAGGCACTCCATGTCATCCTTTGGGATGTGGACGGTGACGAGTTCGAGGTGCTTCAGTCGTGGTAGAAAAAGAGCGAGTGTGTCATTTAGGGGGGAAATGGCAGTTCATGAACTTGGCGAGGCGCAGCGTGGGCGTGAAGCGGAGCGCGGATGTTGGCAGCAAGCGCATATGCCCATCATTATAACTTAGCTTCTCGAGCTGATCTATGACGGGGGATCGGAACCACTCGTCAAGCTTGGCTTTGGAATGGAACTTGCCCGTGATAAGGCCTTTGATTGGGCCATCATGACTGCCGAGGATCTGGGAGAACGCATCCAAGCTTTGGCGATAGCCATGGCAGAGCTTGTGGGCGTCAAGGAGGTCGACAGGGGTGCGGAGCAATAGGGGGCGCCACCGCCGGGAAAGTGCGGCTGTCCTCGCTCGATATTTGATTGGGAGGAGGGATATGATGACTATCAACATATCATCGGGGAGGTTGTTGATGAAGTCTAGGCCTGCTAGAGTCGCTTGCGGTTCTTTCTCGACCCGCCTCCGCTTGTTGGCAGCCTCGTTCTCCACCTCGTCGGCGGTGACGCAAACCTCTATCTCCATATTCACGCCGTGCTCCGGTGCTTCAGCAGCCCCGACGTCGCCACTCCCTTCGATGGGGCGCTTCGGCGGCATCCTCGTATAGTGACGACTTTGAGGACTCAGAGCAGCATCGAGGATGTGGGCGGAGAGAGAGGAATTGTTTATGTGGCGAGGATGGGGGTGCGGCCGCTCGGTGGCGCCATTAATATAGACCAGTGGGAGCGAGGCGGGCGGCGGTCCAAGGCTGTCTCGTTTCCCGGTGAGAACTAGTGCTTATTCTCTAGTATGAATGAAATCCATGCTTAATTACTGAATTTTAGTTGCAAAAAATAGATAGTGCTATTGATTTTTAGTTGCATATTTTGACAAATCACAGTGTCTCTTGGCTTAGCACTGAAGTCTGGCTTTAATTTGCATACCGTAATCTGAACCGTTTGCGTTGAAGAAATGCACACATCCTACGTTGATCAACTTGTACGCTTTCCGGTGAGCCTGCGCACCGGACTGCGCTTGCACGCCTCCCGTTTAGTCAAGCAGCTATCCACACGGCACCTCCTATAGCCATTAAAACCAAGACACGTGGCGTCACGTGAATGGTTAACAGAACACACCCGATTTGAGTCATATAAACGTTTGAAATATTAAAGTGGTAGCTATTTTTTTCAAAATGCCTTTGTTGGCTATCATTATTCGAGTGCCCCTTCTCTCAAAATGCACACAAAAAATACCACAGCATGTCGGGTGCCCATCCATGATAGCATGCCAAGTTTCATGAATTTCAGACGAGTTTTAGATTTACTAGAATTTAAAAACAAACTATCTCAACGTTTTGCCGGCAATCAACGGTGCCCTAGTGTTTGGAATTCATTCCCATTTCTTGCATGCACCCAAGGGCACAGATTTGATTTTTCAACCAATTTATATGCACTGGAGCATGTGCATGTAGTTCAAATTTGAATTATGCACATAAATGCATTGAAAACTCAGTTAATGCATAAAAATGTCCAAACAAACCCCGAAAAATCACAAAAATTGACACAACACTCCTGTTGTTCTATGTTGACACGAGAAATTTTTTGAAAGCAATAAGAGGCAATGGATATCATTTCGTTCCCAAAGGTGGGACATTCCCTATCGAAACCATCATGCTTGTTGTGAGAAGCTCTAATTTGTGAGAAGCATATAAACAAACCTGCCCCAAATGGGACAAAAAATTTACCACCGCATGTTGATGTCGCTCCATGATAGCATGCCAAGTTTCATGAATTTCAAACGAGTTTTGGATTTACTAGAATTTGAAAACCAGGCATCTCAATATTTTGCCGGCAATCAATGGTGCCCTGGTGTTTGAAATTCATTCCCATTTCTTGCATGGGACCTAAGCATGCACCCAAGGACACAGATTTGATCTTTCAACCAATTTATGCACTGGAGCATGTGCATGTAGTTCAAATTTGAATTATGCACATAAATGCATTGAAAACCCAGTTAATGCATAAAAATGTCCAAACGAACCCCGAAAAATCACAAAAATGACACAACACTCCTGTTGTTCTATGTTGACATGAGAAAAAATTGGAAGCAATAAGAGGCAATGGATATCGTTTCGTCCCCAAAGGCGGGACGTTCCCTGCCGAAACCATCATGCTTGTTGTGAGAAGCTCTGGTTTGTGAGAAGCATATACCCAAACCTGCCCCGGGACAAAAAATTTACAACGGCATGTTGATGCCGCTCCATGATAGCATGCCAAGTTTCATGAATTTCAGACAAGTTTTGGATTACTAGAATTTAAAATCCAGGTATCTCAATGTTTGCGGCCGAGTGACGGTGTCAGGGTGTTTGACATTCATTCCCATTTCTTGCATGGGACCTAAGCATGCACCCAAGGACACATATTTGATTTTTCAACCAATTTATATGCACTAGAGCATGTGCATGTAGTTCAAATTTGAATTATGCATATAAATGCATTGAAAACTCACTTAATGCATAAAAATGTCCAAACGAACCCCGAAAAATCACAAAAAATAACATAACACTCTTGTTGTTCTATGTTGACATGAGAAAAATTTTGAAAGCAATAAGAGGCAATGGATATCGTTTCATCCCCAAAGGTGGGGCGTTCCCTATCGAAACCATCATGCTTGTTGTGAGAAGCTCTGGTTTGTCAGAAGCATATAACCAAACCTACCCCAAATGGGACAAAAAATTACCATGGCATGTTGATGCTGCTCCATGATAGCATGCCAAGTTTCATGAATTTCAGACGAGTTTTTGATTTACTAGAATTTAAAAATGAGGTATCTCAATGTTTGCAGCCGAGAAACGGTGGCAGGGTGTTTGACATTCATTCCCATTTCTTGCATGGGACCTAAGCATGCACCCAAGGACAAAAGATTTCATTTTTCAACCAATTTATATGCACTGGAGCATGTGCATGTAGTTCCAATTTGAATTATGCACATAAATGTATTGAAAACTCACTTAATGCATAAAAATGTCCAAACGAACCCCGAAAAATCACAAAACATAACACAACACTCCTGTTGTTCTATGTTGACACGAGAAATTTTTTGAAAGCAATAAGAGGCAGTGGATATTGTTTCGTCCCCAAAGGTGGGGCATTCCCTACCGAAACCATCATGCTTGTTGTGAGAAGATCTGGTTTGTGAGAAGCATATACCCAAACTTGCCCGAAATGGGACAAAAAATTTACCACTGCATGTTGATGCCGCTCCATGATAGAATGCTAGGTTTCATGAATTTGAGATGAGTTTTGGATTTACTTGAATTTAAAAACCAGGTATCTCAATGTTTGCGGCCAAGTGACGGTGGCAGGGTGTTTGACATTCATTCCCTTTTCTTGCATGGGACCTAAGCATGCACCCAAGGACAAAAGATTTGACTTTTCAACCAATTTATATGCACTAGAGCATGTGCATGTAGTTCAAATTTGAATTATGCACATAAATGCATTGAAAGCTCAGTTAATGCATAAAATGTCCAAACGAACCCTGAATAATCTAATTCTTTTATGACACACATATATTTGCATGTTCACTGCAAATAAAAGGTCTAGCAATTCAAACACTGTCCATGGCCGCTGTGACCCCATTATGTAATTGAAATCAAGATGGAAAATAGTGTAGATCCCACACAGTTTATTATAACAAACCGTGTGAGATGCAGCACAAAATATCTTGGAGCATCGTCAGAGTATAGTAAGCATACGACTTACGCGAGAAGGTGCGACGGCTGCAGTCCACAGCCTTTCTGAATAAGGGACAGTGTCTGATGACACTTTGCGCGCCAGTTTTTTCGCTGAAGCGATTCCAAATTTTTGGCTCCCGTGGAAATATCTACATCCCCACCCCTCCCCCTTACCAAAAGCCACATTTCCCCTGTTTCCGCCTTCCTTTTCAAGTTGAAACCTTCACTCCTTGCTTGCAGCGCCGCCTCCTCGCCAGCGACCCTCCTTCACGCTGCTCGGCCTCGCCTATCCAGGCACGTAATCCACACCCGACCCCATCCTCCTCCTCCTTCCACATCCCACATGCCCTGACCGCCAGCGCGAGCGCGACACCTTCCACCCAAATCACTGACCCCTCCACCAAATAAGTGTCGGCCTAAGCCATGGTGCATTTGGCAGCGGAGAAGCAAATCGCGGAGCATTTGGCAGCGGAGAAGCAAATCGCGGCCGCACGCGCGGATGAGGTCGCGATGGCTGCCATTCGTGTCGACCTCCAGATCTTGGAGGAGCACCTCGCCATTGAGGCCACCGTTGAAGCCTCAGGCACCAACGCTGCGACGCGGCTACTTTAAACGATGGTTCGTGGCATTTTCTCGAGGCCATCGTCGGTGCCTTTGACGAAGACTACGAGGTGTTTTCTCTGCGTGCACGTGCTTACCTCATCTCGAGAGCCAGCAGGTTGGTGCCCGGCGTGGCTTAGGCAACTCACCACTACAACGAGGGCACCCACGATGCGGAGGCCTTGCCCTCTTCCATGTCCAAGGAGCCAATCATCATCGATATGTCCGACAATGAGGAGTAGCTTGTCTTATTAGATCACTATAAGGACCCATGTTCAGTTTGCTAGCTACTGCCTTTCCTTAACAAATTCTAGTGAATTGTGCTATCTACTTTTACCATGCAATCTTCTGCTATGGTGTATATGTTCTATATGTCGTGCAATGTAGTGTTTAGTTAACTGCTTGGTTCAATTCTGCAAATGTGATGTTCAATTCTTTAGGGTGCAAATTTCCAAGTTGTTAAGCATGCTTGGTTTGGTTAACTAGCTGATCTTCTATTATGAGTATGTTATATTGTGCAATGTGGTGCTTAGTTAACATTTGGTTCATTTGTTGTGGTGTTTATTTAACTGCTTGGTTCAATTCTGCAATGCGATGTTCAATTGTTGTGGCTGCATTCTGTTATTGTATACCATATGAGAAATAAATCAAATTTAGCTGTACTAAATACATGAGAAACAAATACAATTGCTATATTTCTAAGTTGTTAAGCATGCTTGGTTTTGTTAACTGTCTAATCTTCTATTAGGAGTATGTTATATTGTGCAATGTGGTGCTCAGTTAACGTTTGGTTCATTTGTTGTGGTGTTTAGTTAACTGCTTGGTTCAATTCTGCAATGCGATGTTCAGTTGATGTGGCTGCATTCTCTTATTGTATACCATGTGAGGAATAAATCAGATTTGGCTACACTGAATACATGAGAAACATATACAAGTGCTATGTTTCCTAGTTCTTAATCATCCTTGGTTTGGATAGGGTTTTCCATGTGGCTTGAATTAATCTGATGAATCTGCAATGTGCTTATTTTTCATCAACATATTTTACTGATAGCATGCGAACCCTTACTTAACCTAATGACTAACTACCTTATATGTGTTGCAGGGAAACAATGGGAAGCACTGAGGTTTACAAGATGGTACTAACTATTGTACCTTGCCTTTTTTCTTTTGCCCCATTTCCAATATAGAGACGATATTTATGCACATCCTTGTTTTCAGGGTTCACTGATGATTACCTCTCAAACCACCTCTGTGGTTAGGAGGCGAGGAAAGTTTTCATACAACACCCACGGTTCAATATTGAAGTGTTCCTGAAGAGGTCGAAGGACGGACGGTCAATCATCCACAGACACTGGCCTAAAGTTGCAAAGACCTTCAACATGATTGAAGGCTCAATATGGGCCTTCCGCTTCAACAGTTTTCCAGATGAGATGCTGAAGGAAATATGCCCTAGAGGCAATAATAAAGTTATTATTTATTTCCTCATATCATGATAAATGTTTCTTATTCATGCTAGAATTGTATTAACCGGAAACATAATACATGTGTGAATACATAGACAAACATAGTGTCACTAGTATGCCTCTACTTGACTAGCTCGTTGATCAAAGATGGTTGAGTTTGCTAGCCATAGACATGAGTTGTCATTTGATCAACGGGATCACATCATTAGGAGAGTAATGTGATTGACTTGACCCATTCCGTTAGCTTAGCACTTGATCGTTTAGTTTGCTGCTATTGCTTTCTTCATGACTTATACATGTTCCTATGACTATGAGATTATGCAACTCCCGTATACCGGAGGAACACTTTGTGTGCTACCAAATGTCACAACATAAGTGGGTGATTATAAAGGTGCTCTACAGGTGTCTCCGATGGTGTTCGTGGAGTTGGCACAGATCAATAATAGGATTTGTCACTCCGATTGTCGGAGAGGTATCTCTGGGCCCTCTCGGTAATGCACATCACTATAAGCCTTGCAAGAAATGAGACTAATGAGTTAGTTACGGGATGATGCATTACGGAACGAGTAAAGAGACTTGCCAGTAACAAGATTGAACTATGTATTGAGATACCGACAATCGAGTCTCGGGCAAGTAACATACCGATGACAAAGGGAACAACGTATGTTGTTGTGTGATACGTCTCCAACGTATCTATAATTTTTTATTGTTCCATGCTATTATATTATCTGTTTTCGATGTTATGGGCTTTATTATGCACTTTTATATTATTTTTGGGACTAACCTATTAACCCAGAGCACAGTGCTAGTTTATGTTTTTTCCTTGTTTCAGAGTATCACAGAAAAGGAAAATCAAATGGAGTCCAATTGACCTGAAACTTCACGGAACTTATTTTTGGACAAGAAGAAGCCCATGAAGTATCGGAGATGGACCAGGAGAGTTCCGGGCTGCCCACGAGGGTGGGGGTGCGCCCACCCCCTGGGCGCGCCCCCCTGCCTCATGGACAGCCCGGAGGTCCACCGACGTACTTCTTCCTCCTATATATACCCATATACCCTAAAAACTTCGAGGAGCACAATAGATCGGGAGTTCCGCCGACAAAAGCCTCTGTAGCCACCGAAAACCAATCTAGACCCGTTACGGCACCCTGCCGAGGGGGAATCCCTTACCGGTGGCCATCTTCATCATCCCGGCGCTCTCCATGATGAGGAGGGAGTAGTTCACCCTCGGGGCTGAGGGTATGTACCAATAGCTATGTGTTTGATCTCTCTCTCTCTCTCTCTTGTTCTTGAGGTGATACGATCTTGATGTATCGCGAGCTTTGCTATTATAGTTGGATCTTATGATGTTTCTCCCCTCTACTCTCTTGTAATGGATTGAGTTTTCCCTTTGAAGTTATCTTATCGGATTGAGTCTTTAAGGATTTGAGAACACTTGATGTATGTCTTGCGTGGGATACCCGTGGTGACAATGGGGTATTCTATTGATCCACTTGATGTATGTTTTGGTGATCAACTTGCGGGTTCCGCCCATGAACCTATGCATAGGGGTTGGCACACGTTTTCATCTTCACTCTCCGGTAGAAACTTTGGGGCACTCTTTGAAGTACTTTGTGTTGGTTTCAATAGATGAATCTGAGATTGTGTGATGCATATCATATAATCATACCCACGGATACTTGAGGTGACAATGGAGTATCTAGGTGACATTAGGGTTTTGGTTGATTTGTGTATTAAGGTGTTATTCTAGTACGAACTCTATGATAGATCGAATGGAAAGAATAGCTTCATGTTATTTTACTACGGACTCTTGAATAGATCAATCAGAAAGGATAACTTTGAGGTGGTTTCGTACACTACCATAATCTCTTCCTTTGTTCTCTGCTATTAGTGACTTTGGAGTGACTCTTTGTTGCATGTTGAGGCATAGTTATATGATCCAATTATGTTATTATTGTTGAGGGAACTTGCACTAGTGAAAGTATGAACCCTAGGCCTTGTTTCAAAGCATTGCAATACCGTTTACGCTCACTTTTATCATTAGTTACCTTGCTGGTTTTATATTTTCAGATTACAAAAACCTTTATCTACCATCCATATACCACTTGTATCACCATCTCTTCGCCGAACTAGTGCACCTATACAATTTACCATTGTATTGGGTGTGTTGGGGACACAAGAGACTCTTTGTTATTTGGTTGCGGGGTTGCTTGAGAGAGACCATCTTCATCCTACGCCTCCTACGGATTGATAAACCTTAGGTCATCCACTTGAGGGAAATATGCTACTGTCCTACAAACCTCTGCACTTGGAGGCCCAACAACATCTACAAGAAGAAGGTTGTGTAGTAGACATCAAGCTCTTTTCTGGCGCCGTTGCCGGGGAGGTTAGCGCTTGAAGGTATATCTTTAGATCTTGCAGTCGAATCTTTTTGTTTCTTGTTTTACCACTAGTTTAGTTTATAAAAGAAAAATACAAAAAAATAGAATTGAGTTTGCCTCATACGCTTCATCTTTTTAATATCTTTCGTGAGTATGATGGAAAGGAAAATTTTGCCAAAGTGTTAGAAGAAGAATGCATTAAAATGTTTGGCACTAAATCCTTGTATGATGAGCATGAATGCAATGTTGTTAGTATGAATTCCTTGAATATCCATGATGCTAATGATATGCAAAGCCACAAGCTTGGGGAAGCTATGTTTGATGAAGATGATATTTTTTGTCCCCCAAGTTTTGATGAGAAAATTTATGATGATGAAAGCATGCCTCCTATTTATGATGATTATATTGATGAAAGTGGATTTGGAGAGGTCATGACTTTATTTTGTGGTGAATCCACTATTTCGGAAGAGGTTCCAATTGATTATGAGAAATAAGTTGCTATCTATGATGATTATTGTGATGACTTGTATGCTGTAAAGAATAATGATATCCATGAAACTTGTCATCATGATTTTATTTTTCAATTGGATTATGCCTCACATGACAATTATTTTTGTTGAGTTTGCTCCCACTGTTATTCATGAGAAGAATTTTGCTTATGTGGAGAGTAGTAAAATTTCTATGTTGGTAGATCATGAAAAGAATGCTTTAGGTGCTGGTTATATTGTTTAATTCATTCATGATGCTACTAAAAATTATTATGAGGGAGGAATATATGCTTGTAGGAATTGCAATAATATCAAGTTCCCTCTCTATGTGCTTTAAGTTTTAAAGTTATGCTTGTTTTGCCTTCCTATGCTAGTTGATTATTGCTTCCATAAGTTGTTTGCTCACAAAATCCCTATGCATAGGAAGAGGGTTAGACTTAAATGTGCTAGTAATATTCTTCATGATGCTCTCTTTATGTTACAATTCTTATCCTTTATGTGAGCATCATTGAAATCATCATGCCTAGCTAGGGGCGTCAAACGATAGCGCTTGTTGGGAGGCAACCCAACTTCATTTTTGTTCCTTGCTTTTTGCTCCTGTTTAGTAATAAATAATTTATCTATCCTCTGCTTTGGTTGTGTTTTTTGTGTTTAATTAGTGTTTGTGCCAAGTAGAACCGTTGGGAAGACTTTGGGGAAAGTCTTTTTGATCTTGCTGTAAAAAACAAAAACTTCAGCGCTCACGAGAATTGCTGCCATTTTTTTATTTGAGAGTGCTATTTAGTTAATTATTTTTTAAGATGATTAATCGATAAATTCCTCACGTCCAGAAATTTATTTTAGAATTTTTGGTGTTCCAGAAGTTTGCGTTAGCTACAGATTACTACAGACTGTTCTGTTTTTGACAGATTCTGTTTTTCGTGTGTTGTTTGCTTATTTTGATGAATCTATGGCTAGTAAAATAGTTTATAAACCATATAGAAGTTGTAATACAGTAGGTTTAACACCAATATAAATAAAAATGAGTTCATTACATTACCTTGAAGTGGTGTTTTGTTTTCTTTCGCTAACGGAGCTTACAAGTTTTCTGTTAAGTTTTGTGTTGTGAAGTTTTCAAGTTTTGGGTAAAGATTCGACGTACTATGGAATAAGGAGTGGAAAGAGCCTAAGCTTGGGGATGCCCAAGGCACCCCAAGGCAATATTCAAGGACAACCAGGATCCTAAGCTTGGGGGTGCCCCGGAAGGCATCCCCTCTTTCGTCTTCGTTCATCGGTAACTTTACTTGGAGCTATATTTTTATTCGCCACATGATATGTGTTTTGCTTGGAGCGTCATTTTATTTTATTTTGTTTTGCTTGATGTTTGAATAAAATACCAAGATCTGAAATTCTTAAATGTTAGAGAGTCTTCACATAGTTGCATAATTATTAAACTACTCATTGATCTTCACTTATATCTTTAGGAGTAGTTTGTCGTTTGCTCTAGTGCTTCACTTATATCTTTTAGAACACAATGGTGGTTTTATTTTGAAGAAATAGATGAACTCTCATGCTTCACTTATATTATTTTGAGAGTCCTAAACAACATGGTAATTTGCTTTGGTTATGAATTTAGTACTAATATGATGGGCATCCAAGAGGGATATAATAAAAACTTTCATATAAAGTGCATTGAATACTAAGAGAAGTTTGATACTTGATAATTGTTTTGAGATATGGAGATAGTGATATTAAAGTTGTGCTAGTTGAGTAGTTGTGAATTTTAGAAATACTTGTGTTGAAGTTTGTGATTCCCGTAGCATGCACGTATGGTGAACCGTTATGTGACGAAGTCGGAGCATGATTTATTTATTGATTGTCTTCCTTATGAGTGGCGGCCAGGGATGAGCGATGGTCTTTTCCAACCAATCTATCCCCCTAGGAGCATGTGCGTAATACTTTTTTCCGACAACTAATAGATTTTTGCAATAAGTATGTGAGTTCTTTATGACTAATGTTGAGTCCATGGATTATACGCACTCTCACCCTTCCACCATTGCTAGCCTCTCTAATACCACGCACCTTTCGCCGGTATCATACACCCACCATATACCTTCCTCAAAACAGCCACCATACCTACCTATTATGGCATTTCCATATCCATTGCGAGATATATTGCCATGCAACTTTCCACCGTTCCGTTTATTATGACACGCTCCATCATTGTCATATTGCTTTGCATGATCATGTAGTTGAAATCGTATTTGTGGCAAAGCCACCGTTCATAATTCTTCCATACATGTCACTCTTGATTCATTGCACATCCCGGTACACCGCCAGAGGCATTCATATAGAGGCATATCTTATTCTAGTATCGAGTTGTAAATAAATAGAAGTGTGATGATCATCATTAATAGAGCATTGTCCCAAAAAAGGCCAAAAAAGGCCAAATAAAAAAAGAAAGGCCAAATAAAAAATAAAGGTCAAATAAAAAAATAAAAAGGGACAATGCTACTATCCTTTTTTCCACACTTGTGCTTCAAAGTAGCACCATGATCTTCATGATAGAGAGTCTCTTGTTTTGTCACTTTCATATACTAGTGGGAATTTTAATTATAGAACTTGGCTTGTATATTCCAACAATGGGCCTCCTCAAGTGCCCTAGGTCTTCGTGAGCAAGCAAGTTGGATGCACACCCACTTAGTTTTTTTTGTTGATCTTTCATACATTTATAGCTCTAGTGCATCCGTTGCATGACAATCCCTACTCACTCACATTGATATCTATTGATGGGCATCTCCATAGCCCGTTGATACGCCTAGTTGATGTGAGACTATCTTCTCCCTTTTTGTCTTCTCCACAACCACCCTTCTATTCCACATATAGTGCTATATCCATGGCTCACGCTCATGTATTGCGTGAAGATTGAAAAAGTTTAAGAACATCCAAAGTATGAAACAATTGCTTGGCTTGTCATCGGGGTTGTGCATGATTCAAATACGTTGTGTGGTAAAGATGGAGCATAGCCAGACTATATGATTTTGTAGGGATAGCTTTCTTTGGCCATGATATTTTGAGAAGACATAATTGCTTTGTTAGTATGCTTGAAGTATTATTATTTTCATGTCAATATTAAACTTTTGTCTTGAATCTTATGAATCTGAATATTCTTGCCACAATAAAGAGCATTACATGGATAAATATGTTAGGTAGCATTCCACATCAAAAATTCTGTTTTTATCATTTACCTACTCGAGGACGAGCAGGAATTAAGCTTGGGGATGCTGATACATCTCCAACGTATCTATAATTTTTGATTGTTCCATGCTATTATATTATCTGTTTTGGATATTTTTGGGCTTTATTATGCACTTTTATATTATTTTTGGGACTAACCTATTAACCTAGAGCCCAGTGCTAGTTTCTGTTTTTTCCTTGTTTTAGAGTATCACAGAAAAGGAAAATCAAACGGAGTCCAATTGACCTGAAACTTCATAGAGCTTATTTTTGGAACGGAAGTAATATAGAAGATTTGGGGTGTACGTAAGGGAAGCAACGAGGAAGGCACGAGGCAGGGGGCGCGCCCACCCCCCTAGGCGCGCCCTCCACCCTCGTGGGCCCCTCGTGGCTTCCCTGACGTATTTCTTCCTCCTATATATATCCATATACCCTAAAAACTTCGAGGAGCAGAATAGATCGGGAGTACCGCCGCCAGAAGCCTCCGTAGCCACCGAAAACCAATCTAGACCCATTCTGGCACCCTGCCGGAGGGGGAATCCCTCTCCATGGCCATCTTCCTCATCCTGACGCTCTCCATGACGAGGAGGGAGTAGTTCTCCCTCGGGGCTGAGGGTATGTACCAGTAGCTATGTGTTTGATCTCTCTCTCTCTCTCTCTCTCTCTCTCTCTCTCTCTCTCGTGTTCTTGAGTCGGCACGATCTTGATGTATCGCGAGCTTTGCTATTATATTTTGATCTTATGATGTTTCTCCCCCTCTACTCTCTTGTAATGTATTGAGTTTTCCCTTTGTAGTTATCTTATCGGATTGAGTCTTTAAGGATTTGAGAACACGTGATGTATGTCTTGCGTGGGATACCCGTGGTGACAATGGGGTATTCTATTGATCCACTTGATGTATGTTTTGGTGATCAACTTGCGAGTTCCGCCCATGAACCTATGCATAGGGGTTGGCACACGTTTTTGTCTTGACTCTCCGGTAGAAACTTTGGGGCACTCTTTGAAGTACTTTGTGTTGGTTTGAATAGATGAATCTGAGATTGTGTGATGCATATCGTATAATCATACCCACGGATACTTGAGGTGATAATGGAGTATCTAGGTGACATTAGGATTTTGGTTGATTTGTGCCTTAAGGTGTTATTCTAGTACGAACTCTATGATAGATTGAACGGAAAGAATAGCTTCATGTTATTTTACTACGGACTCTTGAATAGATCGATCAAAAAGGATAACTTTGAGGTGGTTTCATACCCTACCATAGTCTCTTCGTTTGTTCTCCGCTATTACTGACTTTGGAGTGACTCTTTGTTGCATGTTGAGGCATAGTTATATGATCCAATTATGTTATTATTGTTGAGGGAACTTGCACTAGTGAAAGTATGAACCCTAGGCCTTGTTTCAACGCATTGCAATATCGTTTACGCTCACTTTTATCGTTAGTTACCTTGCTGTTTTTATATTTTCAGATTACAAAAACCTTTATCTACCATCCATATACCACTTGTATCACCATCTCTTCGCCGAACTAGTGCACCTATACAATTTACCATTGTATTGGGTGTTGGGGACACAAGAGATTCTTTGTTATTTGGTTGCAGGGTTGCTTGAGAGAGACCATCTTCATCCTATGCCTCCTACGGATTGATAAACCTTAGGTCATCGACTTGAGGGAAATTTGATACTGTCCTACAAACCTCTGCACTTGGAGGCCCGACAACGTCTACAAGAAGAAGGTTGTGTAGTAGACATCATTGTGCGGTTTGACCGATAAAGATATTGGTAGAATATGTAGGAACCAATATGAGCATCCAGGTTCCGCTATTGGTTATTGACCGGAGACATGTCTTGGTCATGTCTACATAGTGCTCGAACCCGTAGGGTCCGCACGCTTAAAGTTCTGTGACGATCAGTATTATGAGTTTGTATGTTTTGATGTACCGAAGGTAGTTCGGAGTCCCGGATATGATCACCGACATGACGAGGAGTCTCAAAATGGTTGAGACATAAAGATTGATATGTTGGAAGCCTACATTTGGACATCGGAAGAGTTCCAAGTGAAATCGGGATTTTACCGGAGTGCGGAGGGGTTACCGGAACCCCCCGGGGGTTAATGGGTGATACGTCTCCGTCGTATCTACTTTTCCAAACACTTTTGCCCTTGTTTTGGACTCTAACTTGTATGATTTGAATGGAACTAACCCGGACTGACGATGTTTTCAGCAGAATTGCCATGGTGTTGTTTTATGTGCAGAAAACAAATATTCTCGGAATGACCCGAAACTCCACGGAACATCTTAGAAAAAATAATAATAAATCCTCGCCAAAGATGAAGACCATGGGGCCCACACCCTTCTCATGAGGGTGGGGGGCGCCCCCCCCCTAGGGCACGCCCCCTACCTCGTGCCCCCCCTGGATGCCCTCCGATGCCAACTCCAACTCTATATATTTGCTTTCGGAGAGAGAAAAATCAGAGAGAAGAAATCATCATGTTTTACGATACGGAGCCGCCGCCAAGCCCTAAAACCTCTTGGGAGGGCTGATCTGGAGTCTGTTCGGGGCTCCGGAGAGGGGGATTCGTCGCCGTCGTCATCATCAACCATCCTCCATCACCAATTTCATGATGCTCACCGCCGTGCGTGAGTAATTCCATCATAGGCTTGCTGGACGGTGATGGGTTGGATGAGATTTATCATGTAAGAGAGTTAGTTTTGTTAGGGTTTGATCCCTAGTATCCACTATGTTCTGAGATTGATGTTGCTATGACTTTGCTATGCTTAATGCTTGTCACTAGGGCCCGAGTGTCATGATTTCAGATCTAAACCTATTATGTTTCCATGAATATATGTGAGTTCTTGATCCTATCTTGCAAGTCTATAGTCACCTACTATGTGTTATGATCCGGCAACCCCGAAGTGACAATAATCGGGACCACTCCCGGTGATGACCATAGTTTGAGGAGTTCATGTATTCACTATGTGCTAATGCTTTGTTCCGGTTCTCTATTAAAAGGAGGCCTTAATATCCCTTAGTTTCCAATAGGACCCCGCTGCCACGGGAGAGTAGGACAAAAGATGTCATGCAAGTTCTTTTCCATAAGCATGTATGACTATATACGGAATACATGCCTACATTATATTGATGAATTGGAGCTAGTTCTGTGTCACCCTATGTTATGACTATTACATGATGAACCGCATCCGGCATAATTATCCATCACTAATCCGGTGCCTACGAGTTTTCCATATACTGGTTTACGCTTATTTACTTTCCCGCTGCTACTGTTACAATCACTACAGAATACCAAAAACATTACTTTTGTTGTCTTTACTTTTGTTGCCGCTACCACCACTATCATACTACTTTGCTACTAAACACTTTGCTGCAGATACTAAGTTTCTAGGTGTGGTTGAATTGACAACTCAGCTGCTAATACTTGAGAATATTCTTTGGCTCCCCTTGTGTTGAATCAATAAATTTGGGTTGAATACTCTACCCTCGAAAGCTGTTGCGATCCCCTATACTTGTGGGTTATCAATGGGCCTTGTTGGGCCCTAGTGGAGAGAGAGGGGCCAGCCAGGGCTGGCCGCATGCCCCATCCCCCTCTGGTCTGAATTGGACTAGGAAGGGGGGGCCTTTCCTTCTCCTTCTCCCCTTCCTTTCCCCCTCCTAGTAGGAGTAGGAAAGAGGGGAGTCCTACTCCTAGTAGGAGTAGGAAAGAGGGGAGTCCTACTCCTACTAGGAGGAGGACTCCTCCTCCTGGCGCGCCCTACAGGGCCGGCCGCCTCCCCTTGCTCCTTTATATACAGGGGCAGGGGGCACCCTAGAACACACAAGTTGATCATTGATCTCTTCCAGCCGTGTGCGGTGCCCCCTCCACCATAATCCACCTCGATCATATCATAGCGGTGCTTAGGCGAAGCCCTGCGTCAGTAGCTTCATCAGCATCATCACCACGCCATCATCCTGACGAGACTCTCCCTCGAGCTCTACTAGATCGTGAGTTCACGGGACATCACCGAGCTAAACGTGTGCTGAACTCGGAGGTGCCGTACATTCGGTACTGAGGATCGGTCGATCGTGAAGATGTACAACTACATCAACCGCGTTGTGATAACGCTTCCGCTTAATGGTCTACGAGGGTACGTGGACAACACTCTCCCCTCTCGTTGCTATGCATCACCATGATCTTGCGTGTGCGTAGGAAATTTTTGAAATTACTACGTTCCCCAACAGTGGCATCCGAGTCAGGTTTATGCGTAGATGTTATATGCACGAGTAGAACACAAGTGAGTTGTGGGCGATACAAGTCATACTGCTTACCAGCATGTCATACTTTGGTTTGGCGGTATTGTTGGATGAAGCGGCCCGGACCGACATTACGCGTACGCTTACGCGAGACTGGTTCTACCGACGTGCTTTGCACACAGGTGGCTGGCGGGTGTCAGTTTCTCCAACTTTAGTTGAACCAAGTGTGACTACGCCCGGTCCTTGTTGAAGGTTAAAACAACACTAACTTGACGAACTATCATTGTGGTTTTGATGCGTAGGTAAGAACGGTTCCTGCTCAGCCTGTAGCAGCCACGTAAAACTTGCAACAACAAAGTAGAGGACGTCTAACTTGTTTTTGCAGGGCATGTTGTGATGTGATATGGTCAAGGCATGATGCTGTATTTTATTGTATGAGATGATTATGTTTTGTAACAGAGTTATCGACAACTGGCAGGAGCCATATGGTTGTCGCTTTATTGTATGAAATGCAATCGCCATGTAATTGATTTACTTTATCGCTAAGCGGTAGTGATAGTCGTAGAAGCAATAGTTGGCGAGACAACAACGATGCTACGATGGAGATCAAGGTGTCGCGCTGGTGACAATGGTGATCATGACGGTGCTTTGGAGATGGAGATCAAAGGCACAAGATGATGATGGCCATATGATATCACTTATATTGATTGCATGTGATGTTTATCCTTTATGCATCTTATTCTGCTTTGTTTGACTGTAGCATTATAAGATGATCTCTCACTAAATTTCAAGGTAAAAGTGTTCTCCCTGAGTATGCACCGTTGCAAAATATCGTTGTGCCGAGACACCATGTGATGATCGGGTGTGATAAGCACAACATTCTTATACAACGGGTGAAAGCCAGTTTTGCACACGCAGAATACTCGAGTTAACTTGACGAGCCTAGCATATGCAGATATGGCCCCGGAACACTGAGACCGAAAGGTCGAGCGTGAATCATATTGTGACGCCCGGATAATTAAGCTATAGTGATTCCCCGCTAATGATGCCACGTCACCACGGTTACTGTGATAAACTCTCGATAGTTCAGAACCGAAACAAATTCAAAATTTAAATAAAAGAAAACAATAAAAGTTTTTAAAAATTAAAATAAAAATGTTCGGTGGTTGCCATGTATTACAAAGATAATTATGGTGTAAGGTTCACAATTTTATAAAATGCCTAAGTGTTTATAAATAAATAAAAACAGAAAAGAAAATAAATAAAAAGAAAACAGAAAACAATAAAAAAAAAGAAGAGGGAGAGAGAGTCCCCCCCCACTGGGCTCCGGCCCAGCAGGCCGGCCCTTTCGGCCGCAGGCCCAACCGGCCTCCCC
>NC_041386.1:63277007-63283370 GCF_002162155.2 Triticum dicoccoides
GTCAGCAGACACTATTCTGGATAATGTTGATTAAATTAATTAAATAAATCCTAAAAATGATTTAAAGCTTTTAAAATTAATATAAGGTAAACCGTAGCTCGGATCGAAAAACTTTGTACATGAAAGTTGCTCAGAACGACGAGACGATTCCGGATACGCAGTCCGTTCGTCCACCACACCCCCCTAACCTATCGAACCCGCAACTTTCCCCCCTCCGGCTCCTCTGCCCGAAAACACGAAACACCGGGAATACTTTCCCGGATGATTCCCCCTTGACCAGTACCACCTTATACCACGTTAGGGCACGCCTAGCATCGCTTCTTGACATGTCATGCACCGATATGCATCTGTTTACTTGGTATTCATTGTTTCTTCCCCCTCTTCTCTCCGGTAGACTACGAGACCGACGCTGCTGCTGCCCAGTTCGACTACGGAGTTGACGACCCCTCTCTCTTGCCAGAGCAACCAGGCAAGCCCCCCCCCCTTGATCACCAGATATCGCCTATTCTCCTCTATACTGCTTGCATTAGAGTAGTGTAGCATGTTACTGCTTTCCGTTAATCCTATTCTGATGCATAGCCTGTCATTGCTGCTACAGTCATTGATACCTTACCCGCAATCCTAAATGCTTAGTATAGGATGCTAGTTTATCATCATTGGCCCTGCATTCTTGTCAGTCTGCCTTGCTATACTATCGGGCCGTGATCACTTGGGAGGTGATCACGGGTATATACTATACATACATACATACTATACAGATGGTGACTAAAGTCGGGTCAGCTCATTGAGTACCCGCAAGTGATTCTGACGAGGGGGCTGAAAGGACAGGTGGCTCCATCCCGGTAGAGGTGGGCCTGGGTTCCCGACGGCCCTCGACTGTTACTTTGTGGCGGAGCGACAGGGCAGGTTGAGACCACCTAGGAGACAGGTGGGCCTGGCCCTGTTCGGCATTCGCGGATACTTAACACGCTTAACGAGATCTTGGTATTTGATCTGAGTCTGGCTACGAGCCTATATGCACTAACCATCTACGTGGGAGTAGTTATGGGTATCCCGACGTCGTGGTATCAGCCGAAGCACTTCAGACGTCAGCGACGGAGCGGCGCGCGCCGAATTGGACTGGAACGCCACTAGGCTAGGTCTGCTTTCGGCCGCGTACGCAACGTGCAGGTGTGCTATGGGCGATGGGCCCAGACCCCTGTGCGCTTAGGTTTAGACCGGCGTGCTGGCCTCTCTGTTGTGCCTAGGTGGGGCTGCGACGTGTTGATCTTCCGAGGCCGGGCATGACCCAGGAAAGTGTGTCCGGCCAAATGGGATCAAGCGTGTTGGGTTATGTGGTGCACCCCTGCAGGGAAGTTAATCTATTCGAATAGCCGTGATCTTCGGTAACAGGACGACTTGGAGTTGTACCTTGACCTTATGACAACTAGAACCGGATACTTAATAAAACACACCCTTCAAAGTTCCACAGACAACCCGGTGATCGCTTTTCCGCAGGGCGACGAGGAGAGGTTCGCCGGGTAGGTTTATGCTATGCGATGCTACTTGGAGATGCTATTTGGAGATGCTACTTGGAGGACTTCAATCTACTCTCTCCTACATGCTACAAGACGGAGGCTGCCAGAAGCGTAGTCTTCGATAGGATTAGCTATCCCCCCCTTATTCTGGCATTCTGCAGTTCAGTCCACTGATATGGCCTCCTTACACATATACCCATGCATATGTAGTATAGTTCCTTGCTTGCGAGTACTTTGGATGAGTACTCACGGTTGCTTTCTCCCCCCCCTTTTTTTCCCCTTTCCTTTCTTCCTGGTTGTCGCAACCAGATGCTGGAGCCCTGGAGCCAGACGCCACCGTCGACGACGACTACTACACTGGAGGTGCCTACTACTACGTGCAGCCCGTTGACGACGACCAGGAGTAGTTAGGAGGATCCCAGGCAGGAGGCCTGCGCCTCTTTCGATCTGTATCCCAGTTTGTGCTAGCCTTCTTAGGGCAAACTTATTTAACTTATGTCTGTACTCAGATATTGTTGCTTCCGCTGACTCGTCTATGATCGAGCACTTGTATTCGAGCCCTCGAGGCCCCTGGCTTGTATTATGATGCTTGTATGACTTATTTTATTTGTAGAGTTGTGTTGTGATATCTTCCCGTGAGTCCCTGATCTTGATCGTACACATTTGCGTGCATGATTAGTGTACGATTGAATCGGGGGCGTCACAAGTTGGTATCAGAGCCGACTGCCTGTAGGAATCCCCCTTTCCAACTCCTTGGCCGAAGTTGAGTCTAGTCATTGCAAAACTTTTACTAACTTGGCTGTGTGCCTTACGAGCCCACGTCGCCATTGGGTGGTAGTAGGATCTTTTATTCCTCGACCTATGCTCTGGGACTCTGACATCTCTTCTATTCGGGTTAAACGATTTTTACTAAAATTTGACTTTAGGTTCTCAAAAATACTTTCTCCCGGAGAGCCCCTTCAGTCCAGGTGATCGCCGGCTACACCAGAAGATTTCGAAGTTACTCGCCGAAACTCTTTTGAGACTTTGTGCCCGTTGCCTTTGCAATTCCCTACCATCGAAATATCCCTATGGATAAATACATACACTTGACGTTCTTACTTTTATTCTCAGTTGATCTTGTTATTACAAGATACCCCAAAATTCTCTCTATTGATCCGAGAATATCTTGTGCCTACTGTCTTGCAATTCCTTGTCACCTGAATACCCCTATGGATAATTCTCGCACTTGTCGAGTAACCGCTTATCCCCAGTTGTTCATGTGTTTCACGAAAGTCTTCAAAATAATATTCGATCTTCCGAAAATCCTCTAGAGCCTTTGGCTCTTGAAATTCTTGCTTGCTTGCATTATGGTTAATCCCATAAGTCTCGTAGTCTTAATGACATTCCTTGTCATTATCATTTTGAGTCTGTTGACTCAATCTTCTGCGAATACACGCAATCAGCATTGATCCTTATAAATTACTTTTCCGGCTAAGCCTCCATTCTTTTAACTGGGATTGGTTCTCGACCAATCCAATTGTCGTTGATTGTACCCTAAGGCTATTCAACTTATCCATCCCTAATCAGAGCATGGCTTCTGATCCCTTGATTTGGAAATCATAATTCCTTTGCATTTGACAATTGAGTTAGTCAGTTGTTTCTATAATCTGCTTCCTCTAGTTGAGTACCGATGCTCATGTCAGATCCCTTGTGGGCCACCAGATCCCTTGTTGGATTTTATCTGACAACACCCTTCATATTCAATAACCTTGTGGGCCTTTTCTCGGATACATAATGCCTTTGGTAAATTGTATCGTCTGCTTTCTCAACCATGCTTTGCCTTCGAGCTTGAGTTATTTACTTCTAAAGATTCTGGTATATGATTCTAAGATGCCCAGATGGGTTGAACCTATGCCTTCCTTAATATGTGTGAACTCGAAAGTTTTCACGAGTCGTACTCTTCTGGTATTTTGCCAGATAAGATTTCAACGCTATAACTTCATCGAAAGCGAGAAGTGAATGAAAGGGTATGCATTGGAGAAGTGGGAGTCGACCTTGAACTTGTGTTCATGCCCATGGACACGATGTAGATCTTATCATTAAAGCTTCTTTTAAATAAATTATTCCTTTGGTATAAGTTCATCTTATATCTAGGATCTGGTCTTTTGCAACCGTGGTTCCGACCATGATTGTTCTTCTTTGATCTCATTTCTTGGACAAGTTAAAAACAATTGTCTTCTATGGATCAATACACCAGTCCCACCTTTACTTTGATCTTGTGACGAGTATTACCCCCCTGGTATCTCGAGATTATCATGGAACTGCATAACTCCTTATGAGTTCTTCATCAAGTGCTACCTTCCCACTGATTCCAATTTTTCGCGGGCTCTGAGTTATTGAACACTCAAAAACACCGATAACTGAACTGAGTCCGCTCTTCGGTTCAACAACTCTTCAGTAAGCTTCTATAAGTACGAGTTTGTACCCGATCACGCCATTCCTAGCCTGTTTGGCTATATCATTGTCGTGACGATTCTAACTGTGCTACCTGGTCCTTATTCTCGGAGCACCAATTTTCGACGATGAACTAACCTTACGTCGATCCTCATCGTCATACCATTTCGCCTTGAACAACAAGCTTGGTTTCGAGTTGTGTCGTACCCTTGGTTCCAATAACCTTTCACTTCATCATTACTTTGACTTGATGTCGTCGCCGATCGATTACATCTTCATGAACTCTCGCGACAAATGTGTCGTGATCATCATGAGCACTATGAGCTCTTCCAGGATATCGATTGAATTCATGATGAGAAATACCATCCTTGCCCTCGGTGATCTGTATTATCATCGACCACTTTATTGACTTCCCTCCAACACAAACTTGTCGTGTTTTGTGTTATACCTTGAGTTCCTTGCTATCCAGCATCTGTTCTTCTTTACCTTGGAGTATTACCCTTTACATGTCAAGAGTGTGGCAAGAAATTCACCACCCTTAAGAATTCTTGACACAAGTGATACTTATTAACATCACCATTCTTTCCTTGGTCCTCGTGTTGTTTCTAACCGGAAAACCGACGAATGGTCTGTGAGGTGTAAATTCTAAACTTCTAGCAACCCTATTGCATTGAAGTTTATTACTTATTGAATCATCATTCAAACATTGATCGTGCTACCTAGTCCAGATTCCTGGGTACACCCTTCTATCATTGTTCAGTTGTGTATGTTTCCCTCGAGCATACATCATTACATCATTTGATCCGCCAAATGATTATCTCCTTGTTCACATAATTGTGGAAATCCATCTTTTTGGAATTCTCGATGAATGGTCGCTGAGTCCATCATCCACATCCTCATCTTCTCCTTGGTTAATGATGAACTATTGTTTCGAAACTTGCTCCTATAGTTCATTTCCCGAGAATCTTACAATGTCATCTCGCCAATTGTGTTACACCTTTTCTTCTCAGGCATCCTGAGTCTGACATATCCTAACACCAATCAGATCTGAATCTCGGTCAGATATGATGGTTGGGATATATTTTCAAGAGTTATAACAATGGTCTTTATGTGACCGGTAAGGTGATGACATGCCTAGCGCACCGGGCCGGAGGACCCATTGTTATAGTTTTCCTTTTTAGCAAGGTTAACCATTCACCCATGAGGAAATTGTAAGACTTATTCTATAAGTTCTTCCTGATGGACCCTTTTTGTTTCCAAAGCCTTAACTTGCTTGAAGACCATGTAATGCTATCTCGAAGCATGTTTGTGGTACTTCGATTTTCAACAAGGACATTTGAAGCCAATGCTAAATGTTTCCTGCTAAATTATCCAAACACCGCTGTATGGGTAATGTCATGAAATTTCTCTCCCCTTACCTAAAGGGTTTTCTACATTATATCCTATCATGGATATCATGCTCTGCTTATCCTTGGGAAGGATATACCCCCGAAATATGTGTTTAAACACATTTTTCCTTTCCATTGTTCTGTTTAACCTAATGATCACATTTTCCTTTCCATGGGTCTGTTTGACCCTTCTTCACCTCAATCTAAGCAGAGATAATCCCCTGCTTAGGTAAGCACCTCGTTGTACCACTCTGTAAGTAAGACCCTGTTACTATTGTTGATGACATTTCGGTAGCCACCGATGGACGAGAACCTTGCCTATTGGCCCGCCTCGTTCAACGAGCACGAAAATGGTTCTCTTCGTCCCTCGCCCTTGGTACCGATGTTGTTGCCGACATAACCGGCAGACTATCCTCTAGCATGCCTTGCTTACATGATCGTGCAAGATGTCACTGTCCTTACTACTTTTAATCCACATGGTGGGCCCATAACCCACAGTTCCACAGGATCGAAACCTGACTCTCCTGTACCCCCCTGTACCCAAGGTTGTTCCTCGCGCGTGGCCTCGTATGTAATTCATGAGCCACCTTCAATCTGGTATCAGACAAATACTTATTCTCGTGGCTTCGAACCCCTTTCACGCCACATATCAGACATCGAACGATTGCCTGCCCGCTCGAAACTTCCCAGGATACCTCCTTACTCTGCTCTTGATATTTTCTTAAGTTTCAATTCGAGAGTTACTTCCGCCACCCTCCCCGATGTTATCGACCAGACAGTTAAACCTGCAGAGGTCCATTCTCTCGGAATACCCACCCTTTTTCCTTTCGTAAGTACGATGGAACCCCGAAGAAAGGACGACAAACTTCATCATGATGACCTGAAGGAGAGGACTGAAGACATCAATGTAATGGGTCGACCTCTTCGAGAAGAGCTACTATGATCGAGAAGAATCGTTAGAATTTCGTAACCAGGCCCCTTCCCCCTTATAACCGATCCTAAATCTCGGGACGAGATTTCTT
>NC_041386.1:63285201-63372641 GCF_002162155.2 Triticum dicoccoides
GTCAGCAGACACTATTCTGGATAATGTTGATTAAATTAATTAAATAAATCCTAAAAATGATTTAAAGCTTTTAAAATTAATATAAGGTAAACCGTAGCTCGGATCGAAAAACTTTGTACATGAAAGTTGCTCAGAACGACGAGACGATTCCGGATACGCAGTCCGTTCGTCCACCACACCCCCCTAACCTATCGAACCCGCAACTTTCCCCCCTCCGGCTCCTCTGCCCGAAAACACGAAACACCGGGAATACTTTCCCGGATGATTCCCCCTTGACCAGTACCACCTTATACCACGTTAGGGCACGCCTAGCATCGCTTCTTGACATGTCATGCACCGATATGCATCTGTTTACTTGGTATTCATTGTTTCTTCCCCCTCTTCTCTCCGGTAGACTACGAGACCGACGCTGCTGCTGCCCAGTTCGACTACGGAGTTGACGACCCCTCTCTCTTGCCAGAGCAACCAGGCAAGCCCCCCCCCCTTGATCACCAGATATCGCCTATTCTCCTCTATACTGCTTGCATTAGAGTAGTGTAGCATGTTACTGCTTTCCGTTAATCCTATTCTGATGCATAGCCTGTCATTGCTGCTACAGTCATTGATACCTTACCCGCAATCCTAAATGCTTAGTATAGGATGCTAGTTTATCATCATTGGCCCTGCATTCTTGTCAGTCTGCCTTGCTATACTATCGGGCCGTGATCACTTGGGAGGTGATCACGGGTATATACTATACATACATACATACTATACAGATGGTGACTAAAGTCGGGTCAGCTCATTGAGTACCCGCAAGTGATTCTGACGAGGGGGCTGAAAGGACAGGTGGCTCCATCCCGGTAGAGGTGGGCCTGGGTTCCCGACGGCCCTCGACTGTTACTTTGTGGCGGAGCGACAGGGCAGGTTGAGACCACCTAGGAGACAGGTGGGCCTGGCCCTGTTCGGCATTCGCGGATACTTAACACGCTTAACGAGATCTTGGTATTTGATCTGAGTCTGGCTACGAGCCTATATGCACTAACCATCTACGTGGGAGTAGTTATGGGTATCCCGACGTCGTGGTATCAGCCGAAGCACTTCAGACGTCAGCGACGGAGCGGCGCGCGCCGAATTGGACTGGAACGCCACTAGGCTAGGTCTGCTTTCGGCCGCGTACGCAACGTGCAGGTGTGCTATGGGCGATGGGCCCAGACCCCTGTGCGCTTAGGTTTAGACCGGCGTGCTGGCCTCTCTGTTGTGCCTAGGTGGGGCTGCGACGTGTTGATCTTCCGAGGCCGGGCATGACCCAGGAAAGTGTGTCCGGCCAAATGGGATCAAGCGTGTTGGGTTATGTGGTGCACCCCTGCAGGGAAGTTAATCTATTCGAATAGCCGTGATCTTCGGTAACAGGACGACTTGGAGTTGTACCTTGACCTTATGACAACTAGAACCGGATACTTAATAAAACACACCCTTCAAAGTTCCACAGACAACCCGGTGATCGCTTTTCCGCAGGGCGACGAGGAGAGGTTCGCCGGGTAGGTTTATGCTATGCGATGCTACTTGGAGATGCTATTTGGAGATGCTACTTGGAGGACTTCAATCTACTCTCTCCTACATGCTACAAGACGGAGGCTGCCAGAAGCGTAGTCTTCGATAGGATTAGCTATCCCCCCCTTATTCTGGCATTCTGCAGTTCAGTCCACTGATATGGCCTCCTTACACATATACCCATGCATATGTAGTATAGTTCCTTGCTTGCGAGTACTTTGGATGAGTACTCACGGTTGCTTTCTCCCCCCCCTTTTTTTTCCCCTTTCCTTTCTTCCTGGTTGTCGCAACCAGATGCTGGAGCCCTGGAGCCAGACGCCACCGTCGACGACGACTACTACACTGGAGGTGCCTACTACTACGTGCAGCCCGTTGACGACGACCAGGAGTAGTTAGGAGGATCCCAGGCAGGAGGCCTGCGCCTCTTTCGATCTGTATCCCAGTTTGTGCTAGCCTTCTTAGGGCAAACTTATTTAACTTATGTCTGTACTCAGATATTGTTGCTTCCGCTGACTCGTCTATGATCGAGCACTTGTATTCGAGCCCTCGAGGCCCCTGGCTTGTATTATGATGCTTGTATGACTTATTTTATTTGTAGAGTTGTGTTGTGATATCTTCCCGTGAGTCCCTGATCTTGATCGTACACATTTGCGTGCATGATTAGTGTACGATTGAATCGGGGGCGTCACAAGTTGGTATCAGAGCCGACTGCCTGTAGGAATCCCCCTTTCCAACTCCTTGGCCGAAGTTGAGTCTAGTCATTGCAAAACTTTTACTAACTTGGCTGTGTGCCTTACGAGCCCACGTCGCCATTGGGTGGTAGTAGGATCTTTTATTCCTCGACCTATGCTCTGGGACTCTGACATCTCTTCTATTCGGGTTAAACGATTTTTACTAAAATTTGACTTTAGGTTCTCAAAAATACTTTCTCCCGGAGAGCCCCTTCAGTCCAGGTGATCGCCGGCTACACCAGAAGATTTCGAAGTTACTCGCCGAAACTCTTTTGAGACTTTGTGCCCGTTGCCTTTGCAATTCCCTACCATCGAAATATCCCTATGGATAAATACATACACTTGACGTTCTTACTTTTATTCTCAGTTGATCTTGTTATTACAAGATACCCCAAAATTCTCTCTATTGATCCGAGAATATCTTGTGCCTACTGTCTTGCAATTCCTTGTCACCTGAATACCCCTATGGATAATTCTCGCACTTGTCGAGTAACCGCTTATCCCCAGTTGTTCATGTGTTTCACGAAAGTCTTCAAAATAATATTCGATCTTCCGAAAATCCTCTAGAGCCTTTGGCTCTTGAAATTCTTGCTTGCTTGCATTATGGTTAATCCCATAAGTCTCGTAGTCTTAATGACATTCCTTGTCATTATCATTTTGAGTCTGTTGACTCAATCTTCTGCGAATACACGCAATCAGCATTGATCCTTATAAATTACTTTTCCGGCTGAGCCTCCATTCTTTTAACTGGAATTGGTTCTCGACCAATCCAATTGTCGTTGATTGTACCCTAAGGCTATTCAACTTATCCATCCCTAATCAGAGCATTGCTTCTGATCCCTTGATTTGGAAATCATAATTCCTTTGCATTTGACAATTGAGTTAGTCAGTTGTTTCTATAATCTGCTTCCTCTAGTTGAGTACCGATGCTCACGTCAGATCCCTTGTGGGCCACCAGATCCCTTGTTGGATTTTATCTGACAACACCCTTCATATTCAATAACCTTGTGGGCCTTTTCTCGGATACATAATGCCTTTGGTAAATTGTATCGTCTGCTTTCTCAACCATGCTTTGCCTTCGAGCTTGAGTTATTTACTTCTAAAGATATACCCATGCATATGTAGTATAGTTCCTTGCTTGCGAGTACTTTGGATGAGTACTCACGGTTGCTTTCTCCCCCCCCCCCTTTTTTTTCCCCTTTCCTTTCTTCCTGGTTGTCGCAACCAGATGCTGGAGCCCTGGAGCCAGACGCCACCGTCGACGACGACTACTACACTGGAGGTGCCTACTACTACGTGCAGCCCGTTGACGACGACCAGGAGTAGTTAGGAGGATTCCAGGCAGGAGGCCTGCGCCTCTTTCGATCTGTATCCCAGTTTGTGCTTGCCTTCTTAGGGCAAACTTATTTAACTTATGTCTGTACTCAGATATTGTTGCTTCCGCTGACTCGTCTATGATCGAGCACTTGTATTCGAGCCCTCGAGGCCCCTGGCTTGTATTATGATGCTTGTATGACTTATTTTATTTGTAGAGTTGTGTTGTGATATCTTCCCGTGAGTCCCTGATCTTGATCGTACACATTTGCGTGCATGATTAGTGTACGATTGAATCGGGGGCGTCACATCATATAGTAGATATGATCAACATAGTAATGTTCGCCATTGAAAACTACTCCATTTCATGTGATGATCGGTTATGGTTTAGTTGATTTGGATCACGTGATCACTTAGATGATTAGAGGGATATCTATCTAAGTGCGAGTTCTTAAGTAATATGATTAATTGAACTTAAATTTATCATGAACTTAGTACCTGATAGTATTTTGCTTGTCTATGTTGTTGTGATAGATGGACCGTGCTGTTGTTCCATTAAACTTTAATGTGTTCCTTGAGAAAGCAAAGTTGAAAGATGATGGTAGCAATTACACGGACCGGGTTCGTAGTTTGAGGATTATCCTCATTGCTGCACAGAAGAATTTCGTCCTGGAAGCACCGCTGGGTGCTAGGCCTGCTGCAGATGCTGCTAATGACGTTAAGAACGTCTGGCAGAGCAAAGTTGATGACTACTCGATAGTTCAGTGTGCCATGCTTTACAGCTTAGAACCGGGACTTCAACGACGTTTTGAACGTCATGGAGCATATGAGATGTTCCAGGAGTTGAAGTTAATATTTCAAGCAAATGCCCGGATTGAGAGGTATGAATTCTCTAATAAGTTCTACAGCTGCAAGATGGAGGAGAATAGTTCTGCCAGTGAACATATACTCAGAATGTCTGGGTACCATAATCACTTGACTCAACTGGGAGTTAATCTTCCCGTTGATAGTGTCATTGACAGAGTTCTTCAATCACTGCCACCAAGCTACAAGAGCTTCGTGATGAACTATAATATGCAAGGGATGGATAAGACAATTCCCGAGCTCTTCGCAATGCTAAAGGCTGTAGAGGTAGAAATCAAGAAGGAGCATCAAGTGTTGACGGTCAACAAGACCAACAGTTTCAAGAAAAGGGTAAAGGGAAGAAGAAGGGGAACTTCAAAAAGAATGGCAAACAAGTTGTTGCACAGGAGAAGAAACCCAAGTCTGGACCTAAGCCTGAGACTGAGTGCTTCTACTGCAAACAGACTGGTCACTGGAAGCGGAATTGCCCCAAGTATTTGGCGGATAAAAAGGATGGCAAGGTGAACAAAGGTATATGTGATATACATGTTATTGATGTGTACCTTACCAGACCTCGCAGTAGCACCTGGGTATTTGATACTGGTTATGTTGCTAATATTTGCAACTCGAAAGAGGGACTACGGATTGAGCGAAGATTGGCTAAGGACGAGTTGACGATGCGCGTGGGAAATGGTTCCAAAGTCGATGTGATCGTCGTCGGCACACTACCTCTACATCTACCTTCGGGATTAATTTTAGACCTGAATAATTATTATTTGGTGCCAGTGTTAAGCATAAACATTATATCTGGATCTTGTTTGATGTGAGACGGTTATTAATTTAAATCTGAGAATAATGGTTGTTCTATTTATATGAATAATATCTTTTATGGTCATGCACCCTTGAAGAGTGGTCTATTTGTGATGAATCTCGATAGTAGTGATACACATATTCGTAATGTTGAAGCCAAAAGATGCAGAGTTGATAATTATAGTGCAACTTATTTGTGGCACTGCCGTTTGGGTCATGTTGGTGTAAAGCGCATGAAGAAACTCCATACTGATGGACTTCTGGAATCACTTGATTATGAATCACTTAGTACTTGCGAACTATGCCTCATGGGCAAGATGACTAAAATGCCATTCTTCGAAACTATGGAGCGAGCAACAGATTTCTTGGAAATCATACATACTGATGTATGTGGTCCAATGAATATTGAGGCTCACGGCGGGTATCGTTATTTTCTCACCTTCACAGATGATTTGAGCAGATGTGGGTATATCTACTTAATGAAACATAAGTCTGAAACATTTGAAAAGTTCAAAGAATTTCAGAGTGAAGTGGAAAATTATCGTAACAAGAAAATAAAGTTTCTATGATCTGACCGTGGAGGAGAATATTTGAGTTACGAGTTTGGTCTACATTTGAAACAATGCGGAATAGTTTCGCAACTCACACCACCCGGAACACCACAGTGTAATGGTGCGTCCGAACGTCGTAATCGTACTTTACTCGATATGGTGCGATCTATGATGTCTCTTACATATTTACCGCTATCGTTTTGGGGTTATGCTTTAGAGACGGCTGCATTCACGTTAAATAGGGCACCATCAAAATTCGTTGAAACGACGCCTTATGAACTATGGTTTGGCAAGAAACCAAAGTTGTCGTTTCTTAAAGTTTGGGGCTGCGATGCTTATGTGGAAAATCTTCAACCTGATAAGCTCGAACCCAAATCAGAGAAATGTTGTAACATCCCAAATTTCCAGTTTGGAATGTTATACATACGTCATTCATGCATATCATATTTTATTGCATTCCGTGTTGTGATCCTGGAAATTCTAAGCAACTCAAGGACCCATGGAAAGAGTTGGGGATTTCACCGTTTTCATATTTGAATTTTGTCAAATATTGAAACAAGGATCATTTTGGTTTTAACAATTAATCTCTCTGAAAATATTTCGTATTAAAAATATATGAGAGGAGATAATATGACTTCTCCAAAATAAATGAAATATTAGAGTAAAAAAATACTAAAATCAAATAATGAGTTTTATTTGGATTTTATCGCTATTTTGTTTGAATTAGGAAAAAATATGTGTTTTTCAAAATTGCATTAGAGGCCCAAATAAATGTTCACTTTGTCCGGAATATTTTTAGAGGACCGTGAAAATATATTTTGGGATTTTTGGAGTCCATTTAGTATTTCGTTCTTTAGTTTTTCTGCACCAGTTTTTTTAAAGAAAAAAAGGTAACCGACTTACCGGGCCGTGTCCGGCTAGGACACTTGGCCCGGCCGGCTTTAAAAGCCGAGGCCCGCGACCTCGACAGCCCAAGCTGCGTTGATACGTCTCCAATGTATCTATAATTTTTGATTGCTCCATACTATATTATCTACTGATTTAGACATTATTGGGCTTTATTATCCACTTTTATATTATTTTTGGGACTAACCTATTAACCGGAGGCCCAGCCCAGAATTGCTGTTTTTTGCCTGTTTTAGGGTTTCGAAGAAAAGGAATATCAAACGGAGTCCAAACGGAATGAAACCTTCAGAAACGTGATTTTCTCATCAGATAAGATCCAGGAGACTTGGACCCTCCGTCAAGAAAGCCACGAGGTGGTCACGAGGGTAGGGGGCGCCCCCTCCCTAGGGCGCGCCCCCTGCCTCGTGGGCCCCTCGAAGCTCCACCGACGTACTTCTTCCTCCTATATATATCCACGTACCCCCAAACGATCGGGGACAGAGCCAAAAACCTAATTCCACCGCCGCAACTTTCTGTATCCACGAGATCCCATCTTGGGGCCTGTTCCGGAGCTCCGCCGGAGGAGGCATCGATCACGGAGGGCTTCTACATCATCATCCAAGCCCCTCCGATGAAGTGTGAGTAGTTTACTTCAGACCTACGGGTCCATAGCTAGTAGCTAGATGTCTTCTTCTCTCTTTTTGGATCTCAATACAATGTTCTCCCCCTCTCTCATGGAGATCTATTCGATGTAATCTTCTTTTTGCGGTGTGTTTGTTGAGACCGATGAATTGTAGGTTTATGATCAAGTCTATCTATGAATAATATTTGAATCTTCTCTGAATTCTTTTATGTATGATTGGTTATCTTTGCAAGTCTCTTCGAATTATCAGTTTGGTTTGGCCTATTAGATTGGTTGTTCTTGCCATGGGAGAAGTGCTTAGCTTTGGGTTCGATCTTGCGGTGTCCTTTCCCAGTGACAAAAGGGGCAGCAAGCCACGTATTGTATCGTTGCCATCGAGGATAACAAGATGGGTTTTTTATCATATTGCATGAAACTATCCCTCTACATCATGTCATCTTGCTTAAGGCGTTACTCTGTTTTTAACTTAATACTCTAGATGCATGCTGGATAGCGGTCGATGAGTGGAGTAATAGTAGTAGATGCAGAATCGTTTCGGTCTACTTGTCTCGGACGTGATGCCTATATACATGATCATACCTAGATATTCTCATAACTATGCTAAATTCTGTCAATTGCTCAACATTAGTTTGTTCACCCACCGTAGAATACTTATGCTCTTGAGAGAAGCCACTAGTGAAACCTATGGCCCCCGGGTCTCTTTCTCATCATATCAATCTCCGTCACTTTATTATTGCTTTGCTTTTACTTTGTTTACTTTGCATCTCTATACCAAAAATACCAAAAATATTATTTATCATCTCTATCAGATCTCACTTTCGTAAGTGACCATGAAGGGATTGACAACCCCTAAGCGTGTTGGTTGCGTTGAGCTATTGTTTTTGTGTAGGTACGCGGGACTCAAGCGTAGCCTCCTACTGGATTGATACCTTGGTTCTCAAAAACTGAGGGAAATACTTATGCTACTTTGCATCCCTTCCTCTTCGGGGAAATCCAACGCAGTGCTCAAGAGGTAGCAAGAAGAATTTCTGGCGCCGTTGCCGGGGAGTCTGCGCAAAAGTCAACATACCAAGTACCCATCACAATCCCTATCCCCCACTTCACCCTTGCTATTTTATTCGCCCTCTCTCTCTCTCTCTATCCTCCCTCTCTATTTGCCTTTTTTGCCCGTTTGCTTTTTGTTTGCTCGTGTGTTGGATTGCTTGTTTGTCGCGATGGCTCTTCCTAGATTTGGTGATCTTCACCTTAAAAGGTAGAGGAGATCGAAAACAACGTCAGGAAGTTTATGGTTTTACAATTTGAGCATAATAATTTCTTTAGAAATGAGCTTAAGGAACAAAAAAGTTTCATGAATTATATGAATAAAGAGCTCGATGATATTTCTAAAGAATTTGATGGTATAAGATCCCAAATTGCCCATCTTGAAAAATTAACTGCTGAAATTTTGGATATGCAAGCTACCTTAGTCAATAAGATGGCCGCTAAACCAGATTCCTATGAAAATAATGATGAAGATCTAAAAGTTATTGATGTGTCCCCTATTAAATCTTTGTTTTGCAATATGAATCTTGATAATGATGGGACTGATCCACCTTTACCTAGAAGGCGTTCTAAGAATTCGGAATTTGTTGATCTTGATGCTAAATTTGATAAAAGTGGGATTGAAGAAATTAAAACCCTAGATGTTGCTAAACCCACTATTATGGATTTCAAGGGATTTAACTATGAAAATTGCTATTTGATTGATTGTATTTCCTTGTTGCAATCCGTGCTAAAATCTCCTCACGCTTATAGTCAAAATAAAGCGTTTACTAAACATATCGTTGATGCCTTTATGCCTAGAAAACTTTATGATGAGTGGGAACCAACTATTAAAATTAACATTAAAAATTATGAGTTTTATGCTTTGTGTGATTTGGGTGCTAGTGTCTCTACTATTCCCAAAACTTTGTGTGATTTACTAGATTTCCGTGATTTTGATGATTGCTCTCTAAACATGCATCTTGCGGATTTCACTATTAAGAAACCTATGGGAAGAATTAATGATGTTCTTATTGTTGCTAATAGGAATCATGTGCCCATAGATTTTATCGTTCTTGATATAGATTGTAATCCTTCTTGCCCTATTATTCTCGGTAGACCTTTCCTTAGAACGGTTGGTGCAATTATTTATATGAAGGAAGGGAATATTAGATTTCAATTTCCATTAAAAAAATGCATGGAACAATTCCCTAGAAAGAAAATAAAATTACCATATGAATCTATCATGAGAGCCACTTATGGATTGCCTACCAAAGATGGCAATACCTAGATCTATTCTTGCTTGTTATGCCTAGCTAGGGGCGTTAAACGATAACGCTTGTTGGGAGGCAACCCAATTTTATTTTTATTCCTTGCTTTTCGCTCCTGTTTAGTAATAAATAAATTATCTAGCCTCCGTTTTGGTTGCGTTTTTTGTGTTTAATTAGTGTTTGTGCCAAGTAGAACCGTTGGGAAGACTTGGGGAAAGTCTTGTTGAACTTGCTATAAAAAACAGAAACTTTAGCGCTCACGAGAACTGCTGTCATTTTTATTTGGAAAGTGATATTTAGTTAATTATTTTTGCAGATGATTAATAGATAAATTACTCACGTCCGGCAATTTATTTTAGAATTTTTGGGGTTCCAGATCTTGCGCTAGCTACAGATTACTACAGACTGTTCTGTTTTTGACAGATTCTGTTTTTCGTGTGTTGTTTGCTAATTTTGATGAATCTATGGCGAGTAAAATAGTTTATAATCCATATAGAAGTTGGAATACAGTAGGTTTAACACCAATATAAATAAAGAATGAGTTCATTACAGTACCTTGAAGTGGTCTTTTATTTTCTTTCGCTAACGGAGCTCACGAGTTTTCTACTTTAAGTTTTGTGTTGTGAAGTTTTCAAGTTTTGGGTAAAGATTTGATGGATTATGAAACAAGGAGTGGCAAGAGCCTAAGCTTGGGGATTCCCATGGCACCCCCAAGATAATCTAAGGACACCTAAAATCCAAAGCTCGGGGATGCCCCGGAAGGCATCCCTCTTTCGTCTACTCCTATCGGTAACTTTACTTGGAGCTATATTTTTATTCACCATATGATATGTGTTTTGCTTGGAGCGTATTTTATGATTTGAGTATTTTCTTATTAGTTTACCACAATCATCCTTGCTGTACACACCTTTTGAGAGAGCCATACATGATTTGGAATTTGATAGAATACTCTATGTACTTCACTTATATCTTTTGAGCTTTATAGTTTTGCTCTAATGCTTCACTTATATCTTTTAGAGCACGGTGGTGGATTTGTTTTATAGAAACTATTGATATCTCATGCTTCACTTAGATTATTTTGAGAGTCTTATAGCATGGTAATTTGCTTAAAATCCAAATATGCTTGGTATGCAAGATTAATAATAAAACTTTCATATGAGTGTTTTGGCAGCGCTATTCCTAGGAACTACACACTGCTTGGTATGCAAGATTAATAATAAAACTTTCGTATGAGTGTTTTGGCAGCGCTATTCCTAGGAACTACACACTTAACCTAAGTGAGTTGAGCTTGCCACAGCTGGATCTATCTCGGTTGGAGGAACCCTTCACATATGAGGAAGTGGAAAATGTCATCAAAGCTATGCCTCCGGATAAGGCGCCGGGACCGGATGGGTTCACTGGCCGTTTTTACGCCACATGCTGGAACATTATACGGGATGATTTCATGAAGGCCATGAACTGTTTCTACAATGGGGATGTTCGTGGAATGGCTGCAATCAACAAGTCCCTAGTGACTCTTTTACCCAAGAAGGATGGTGCTCTCGAGGTGACAGATTTCAGGCCGATCAACCTCGTCCATGGGGCTATCAAAATCTTTGAGAAAGTGCTTGCGTGCAGATTGGTGATGCAGTTGCCAAAGCTTGTGGGTAATCATCAGAGTGCGTTCGTCAAGGGCAGATCCCTACATGAAAACTTCATGTTGGTGCAATGTACTGCTCACAGGCTTAATGCCCTACGGAACCCAGCAGTGCTGCTCAAGTTGGATATATCGAAGGCTTTTGATTCTGTCCAATGGCCTTTTCTGATTGAGGTGATGCAGCATCTTGGATTTGGGCCTAGGTGGAGGTCGTGGATCTGTGGGATTCTTGCTACATCCACCACCAAGGTTATGGTAAATGGAGACCCCGGGGTTACCATTTACAACTGCAAGGGGCTTAGGCAGGGCGACCCGATATCGCTAATGCTTTTCATCCTCACCATGGAGCCTCTACAAAGGATGTTTGAGCAAGCCACGAGGAGAGGCATTTTGGAGCCTTTGGCGCATACTGGAGTAAGGCAACGGTTATCCATCTTTGCGGATGACGTGGTGGTGTTCATCAAGCCAAAACCATTGGAGCTGGAGATTAGTAAGCGAATCTTTGAGATGTTTGCGGAAGCGTCGGGGCTGTGGATAAACATGGCAAAGTCAGCTGTTCTTCCTATAAGATGCAATGATCAGGAAATCACATTCACAAGCATAGAGCTGGGATGCCCGAGAGGATCATTCCCAATCAAGTACTTGGGTTTACCTTTATCCCTAGGAAAGCAATCACCGGCGCAGCTGCAATACCTTGTGGATCAGCTGGCAAATTGTTTATCGAGGTGGAAGGCGGCACTTATGCCAAAAAGTGGGTGTCTAACTCTGGTCCAGTCAGTTTTATGCACCATGCCCATACATGCCATGATGGCTTTGGATCTCCCGATGAAGACTATTGCTGCGATGAACAAAGTGTGTAGAGGCTTTCTTTGGTGCCGGAGGTCCGCTGCCAATGGCGGAAATTGCGCGATCGCCTGGGACTCGGTGTGCACACCAAAATGGGCAAGGGGCCTGGGACTGCCAAATCTAAGATGGCTGAACGTGGCTATGCAGGCCCGGTGGCCATGGCTGCAACGGGCGGACGTATGTAGACCATGGAGTGAATTTAACATCCGAGTTCCAAGGGAAGCGAAAAGACTCTTCCTGGCAGGAACAAGGAGTGAAGCAAATGCTGGGCTTAACACACTCTTTTGGGAAGAACGTTGGATCGATGGCCTGAGGGTTCAAGACATTGTGCCAAATATCTATGGCCGAATCTCGCGGAGAGTCAGGTCGACGAGACTGGTGGTGCATGCCATTGCGGATGGGTCTTGGGCATTGGATGTTGGCCCCAAGATAGGAGATGAAGCTCTATAAGAATTCCTCTCGTTATGGGTCAGAGTGAGTGTTTGGGAGCCTAACGTGGATATGCTGGATATGATCTCCCGGGCATGGGAGACTAATGGACAGTACTCGGTGAGGTCGGCATACGCGGCAATGTTTTGGGGCAGGACTGTTGAGCCCATGGCGAAGCTGACCTGGAAGTCTAGGGCGCCTTCCACTTGCAAGTTCTTCACTTGGCTTGCGTTGAGGGACCGATGTTGGACCTCGGATAGACTTGCACAATGAGGACTACCGCATCAGGACGCATGCCCTTTGTGCAACCAGGAGGAAGAAACGATAAACCATGTGCTACTAACATGCGTGTTTGCCAGATCGGTTTGGGCCGTCATATGTCAAGCTCTGGGCAAGCTGGACTGGACACCGATGGCGCAGGATACCCTTGGCACATGGCTTAGGGAGAAGCAGGAGCCTCAAGGCCTACGGCGGAAGGATCTACATATGATTTTCATTCTAACACTTTGGGAATTATGGAAGCATCACAATGCGATTGTGTTCGATGGAGCGTCGCCGTCGATGAGTGAACTTCTAGGTAGGGTCAGGTCAGAGGGCATGACTTGGCAGAGTGCCGGCAAGTTTAAAGGCAACGTTGAGGAGTTCTTCCGTGGTTTGTTTAGGTGGGCTAGTAGTGAGGAGTGAGTTGTAACAAATCTTGTAAACCATGGTGGAGGCACTCTTTTGCCTTTCTTTTTTAATATAGAATATGCACATTCGTGCATATTCGAGAAAAAAGTGTGTTGAATACTAAGAAGAAATTGATTCTTGATAATTGTTTTGAGATATGAGGATGGTGATATTAGAGTCATGCTAGTTGAGTAGTTGTGAATTTGAGAAATGCTTGTGTTAAAGTTTGTGATTCCCGTAGCATGCATGTATGGTGAACCGTTATGTGATGAAGTCGGAGCATGATTTATTTGTTGATTGTCTTCCTTATGAGTGGCGGTCGGGGACGAGCGATGGTCTTTTCCTACCAATCTATCCCCCTAGGAGCATGCGCGTAATACTTTGCTTTGATAACTTCTAGATTTTTGCAATAAGTATATGAGTTTTTTACGACTAATGTTGAGTCCATGGATTATACGCACTTTCCTTCCTTCCACCATTGCTATCCTCTCTAATACCGCGCACTTTTTGCCGGTATCATACACCCACCAAATACCTTCCTAAAAACAGCCACCATACCTACCTATCATGGCATTTCCATAGCCATTCTGAGATATATTGCCATGCAACTTTCCACCGTTCCTTTCATTATGACACGCTCCATCATTGTCATATTGCTATGCATGATCATGTAGTTGACATTGTATTTATGGCAAAGCCACCGTTCATAATTCTTTCATACATGTCACTCATGAGTCATTGCACATCCCGGTACACCGCCGGAGGCATTCATATAGAGTCATATTTTGTTCTAAGAATCAAGTTGTAATTCATGAGTTGTAAGTAAATAAAAGTGTGATGATCATCATTATTAGAGCATTGTCCCAGTGAGGAAAGGATGATGGAGACTATGATTCCCCCACAAGTCGGGATGAGACTCCGGACGAAAATAATAATAATAATAAAAAAGAGGCCATAAAAAGAAAAGAGAAAGGCCCAAATTAAAAAAATGAGAGAAAAAGAGAGAAGGGACAATGTTACTATCCTTTTACCACACTTGTGCTTCAAAGTAGCACCATGATCTTCATGATAGAGAGTCTCTCATTATGTCAGTTTCATACACTAGTGGGAATTTTTCATTGTAGAACTTGGCTTGTATATTCCAGTGATGGGCTTCCTCAAAATGCCCTAGGTCTTCATGAGCAAGCGAGTTGGATGCACACCCACTTAGTTTCTTTTGAGCTTTCATATACTTATAGCTCTAGTGCATCCGTTGCATGGCAATCCCTACTCACTCACATTGATATCTATTGATGGGCATCTCCATAGCCTGTTAATACGCCTAGTTGATGTGAGACTATCTTCTCCCTTTTTGTCTTCTCCACAACCACCATTCTATTCCACCTATAGAGCTATATCCATGGCTCACGCTCATGTATTGCGTGAAGATCAAAAAAGTTTTGAAAATGTCAAAAGTATGAAACAATTGCTTGGCTTGTCATAGGGGTTGTGCATGATTTAAATACTTTGTGTGGTGAAGATAGAGCATAGCTAGACTATATATTTTGTAGGGATAGCTTTCTTTGGCCATGATATTTTGAGAAGACATAATTGCTTTGTTAGTATGCTTGAAGTATTATTATTTTTATATATCAATATGAACTTTTGTCTTGAATCTTTCGAATCTGAATATTCATACCACAATTAAGAAGATTTACATTGAAATTATGCCAAGTAGCACTCCGCATCAAAAATTCTGTTTTTATCATTTACCTACTCGAGGACGAGTAGGAATTAAGCTTGGGGATGCTTGATACGTCTCCAATGTATCTATAATTTTTTATTGCTCCATGCTATATTATCTACTGTTTTAGACATTATTGGGCTTTATTATCTACTTTTATATAATTTTTGGGACTAACCTATTAACCGGAGGCCCAGCCCAGAATTGCTGTTTTATTGCCTGTTTTAGGGTTTCAAAGAAAAGGAATATCAAACGGAGTCCAAACGGAATGAAACCTTCGGAAACGTGATTTTCTCATCAGATAAGATCCAGGAGACTTGGACCCTCCGTCAAGAAAGCCACGAGGTGGTCACGAGGGTAGGGGGCGCGCCCCCTTAGGGCGTGCCCCCTGCCTCGTGGGCCCCTCGAAGCTCCACTGACGTACTTCTTCCTCCTATATATATCCACGTACCCCCAAACGATTGGGGACGGAGCCAAAAACCTAATTCCACCGCCGCAACTTTCTGTATCCACGAGATCCCATCTTGGGGCCTGTTCCGGAGCTCCGCCGGAGGAGGCATCGATCACGGAGGGCTTCTACATCATCATCCAAGCCCCTCCGATGAAGTGTGAGTAGTTTACTTTAGACCTACGGGTCCATAGCTAGTAGCTAGATGTCTTCTTCTCTCTTTTTGGATCTCAATACAATGTTCTCCCCCTCTCTCATGGAGATCTATTCGATGTAATCTTATTTTTGCGGTGTGTTTGTTGAGACCGATGAATTGTGGGTTTATGATCAAGTCTATCTATGAATAATATTTGAATCTTCTCTGAATTCTTTTATGTATGATTGGTTATCTTTGCAAGTCTCTTCGAATTATCAGTTTGGTTTGGCCTACTAGATTGGTTGTTCTTGCCATGGGAGAAGTGCTTAGCTTTGGGTTCGATCTTGCGGTGTCCTTTCCCAGTGACAAAAGGGGCAGCAAGGCACGTATTGTATCGTTGCCATCGAGGATAAAAAGATATTTTTTTATCATATTGCATGAAACTATCCCTCTACATCATGTCATCTTGCTTACGGCGTTACTCTGTTTTTAACTTAATACTCTAGATGCATGCTGGATAGCGGTCGATGAGTGGAGTAATAGTAGTAGATGCAGAATCGTTTTGGTCTACTTGTCTCGGACGTGATGCCTATATACATGATCATACCTAGATATTCTCATAACTATGCTAAATTCTGTCAATTGCTCAACAATAATTTGTTCACCCACCGTAGAATACTTATGCTCTTGAGAGAAGCCACTAGTGAAACCTATGACCCCCGGGTCTCTTTCTCATCATATCAATCTCCATCACTTTATTATTGCTTTGCTTTTACTTTGTTTACTTTGCATCTCTATACCAAAAATACCAAAAATATTATTTATCATCTCTATCAGATCTCACTTTCGTAAGTGACCGTGAAGGGATTGACAACCCCTAAGCGCGTTGGTTGCGTTGAGCTATTGTTTTCGTATAGGTACGAGGCACTCGAGCGTAGCCTCCTATTGGATTGATACCTTGGTTCTCAAAAACTGAAGGAAATACTTACGCTACTTTGCTGCATCATCCCTTCCTCTTCGGGGAAATCCAACGCAGTGCTCAAGAGGTAGCACGCGCCGCACCCCGCCGAACCCTAGCGCCGCCTGCCGCCCCGCCGTCCCGCGCCGCCACCGTCCCGCCGTCCCGCTGCCGCCGCCGTCGCTGCCGTTCGTCGGTTTTCTCAGAAAAACCGTTCGGTTTTTTCTAGATCTTTTTTTATATAGATCGCTTTGTCTAGTTTTCCATCGGGTTATTTATTTAGCGGACGTTCATCCGTACGTTCATTTTAACAAACGCTGTTCATCCGTTAGCAGCAGACAGCAAACTTTCGTTCGTTAGCCTGTTTGTCAATTTTTCTTTTTCTAGGGTTTTCCGCGATTATTTTCGATCGTGATTTTTGCCCTGATCTTCGTTTTAGTTTATATTTTCGCTCGTTTATCCAAATCAGGTGAAACAAGCACCTAGATCTTCATCTCGAAGCCCTCTTTCTGTTTGACCAACTTGAACATGATTTTGACACAGTAAAATTTGACTTTAGTCCAGATTAGTAATCGGATCTTGTTTCTTTCGCAGTTTGAGTTTCGTTGCTCCATTTGATTTGATTCTTTTTGCAAACCGGAGTTCTTCAGTTGAACTTTCTGGTTAGATCTTCTTATTTGAGTTTTACCCGTGCATCTTTGCTTGATTGCTTATGTATGCTATTGCTTGTTTGTGATAGAACACCCAGAGTGTGAAGCGTGCTACTACGAGTCACTAGGTTTTGCGGATCGTCAGCAAGGCAAGTAACACATTGATCATACTCTTTCATACCCAGTTTTTATGCATTAGTTACAATCCTCAAACATTGCATGATTAGGATGTGATTAACATGTGGGTATTGGGAAGTAGTTGATGAGGTAGAACCTATTACCTGTTTCATTATCAAACCCTTGGGAGTTACTTCCACGTTATGCTTATAACGCTATGCTATCCTAGTAGACGTGGATTGGGTTTGAGTGTATCCATGATAGATGTGAGTTTGTTAATTAATGGTTCAATTCTAAGGTGGCAACTTTAATACACATCTGGGTGGATTGTTGGTTTTGGGCACCTGGGGTTATACCAGTGTTGTCCTAAGAGATCCCGAGGTTATACAATGTGATCCTCCTATGGTCCGCCACCCAGGCTCAAAGGGATGATAAGATTATTCATGCTAGAAACTTCCGTGTGCAGCCACAAGCTATTATGGGCTCTAGCATAGTGGAGTAAGTCGCATGACCTCTTCCAGTTGTAGGCTAGCAGATGTAGGGGATGTAGGTTGGTACTGTCTACCCGGGGTTAGAGTTAATGCTTCTGAAAAACTGTGTCTCGGTCATCCGTTTCTCAAACACCATGTAGTGCGAGAAATCCAACGGAGGAGATCGAGTCTTGTGGGGAAAGGTGCACAAACCTCTGCAGAATGTACAAACTAATCATGGTTAGCCGTGTCCCTGGTTATGGACAACTTGAGCATTTGGTTCTTGGATTATCATATGGATCTCATCACTCTAAATTAATCTGTTGGGTTGATTACGCTGTCGGGACCCCGATCCTAAGTCACACCAATCTAGCATGTAACACTTCATATCACTTTGCGGCCTCACGCACGGTATTCCCACGGGTGCCACCTTACCTGGCCCGGGACCGTTTGCGCCTTTCGGCTCACATATATGATAGTGTCGCTAGCATCCATATGACAGAGAACCCAGGCCGACATGACTAGTCGTGAACCCAAAGTGGCACTAACTTACAGGGACAGGCATACATGAATCAACCACGAGTATGTCGGTCAACAGCGTATGAATCCGGGCTGTAGCACTGGGCTAACAGGACTCCGGGAACCCGGGTTGTAGCAGGCTAGGCAGGACTCCGGATGTCACCGCGTGACATTTCCCCGAAGGGACAGACACAAGAACAAAGTGAATCACATGCCGGTCAGTCAAGTGTTCCGGAGCAGTAGTGCTGGGCTAGCAGGACTCCGGTGAACCGGGCTGTAGCGGACTACTATGGCTCATGGAAGCCAAGACTACATTTCCTCATAAGAGAGGCTACCAGAGGTAAACAACTAGGTTGTCGGATCCCACACATAGCAATACACGTTACACGTACGCATAACATGCAAGTATGTGATGTACAACATGGCATCACAACATAACTCAAACTCATATAGATAAAGGCCCAGAAGAGCCACATAGCATTCAATACAAACAGGGGTCTCATGACCCATCATTTAGAGCATACAAGCAATGGAAGCATTACATGTCTGAGTACAAACAACTACAAAGGAAAAGACTAAGAAGCCTGACTAAACACGACCCTCCCAAGGGTACAAGATCGTAGCTGGGATGCAAGCTACTCGTCGAAGTCACTAGTGTAACCAACTGCAAAACATAAATAAGCAAACATGAGTACAAAGGTACTCAGCAAGTCTTACATCAGAACTATCTACATATGCAACATTATCAACAAAGGGGGTGGTGGAGTTTTAACAGCAGCAAGCCAGCTTTGACTCAGTGGCTAACCAATACTACGAGTATCAGAAACTTCTTTGGGGTGAGAATACGCACACGAGTCCACATATTCACCACATCAATACTCCACTATGGATCCGTTTCCGTCTCCCTACGAGAAGGCCATCCATAGCACTCACACTTATCTTGCGTATTTTAGGGTATCCACTTCAAGTTGTCTATGTACTACATAAGTCCTCCAAGTTTCCATATCCGAGGAAAACGACTATTCGAATAGATAATGTTAACCCTGCAGGGGTGTACTTCTTCACACACGCTCCCGCCACTTATAGCCCTGTACACGTCATGTACCTCGGCAACCTTCAAGCGGAAGCCAGGCGAGGGTGTCGGCCACGACCTGACTAACCACACAAGTCTCTCGTCCAGGTTTATCACCTATTCGGGTTCCATCCGCAAGGAGATCCGGCCGGGGTGTCGCTCACGGCCCCAAACGATGTGTGCAGGGTTCCCAAGCCCACCATCCGGGTGCCACTTGGTACACCGTGCCACGGTGCCTAGTCTGTCCCAAGCCCGTCCCGTCGGACACCACCTGGTAGACAAGTAGCACTACCTACAAACGCCAGAAACTAGTTGCAACTCCTGGGCAGAGATCAAGTGGATTAATAAGCCGAGAGGGGCCGGATGACCGGAACCCAATGTGTGGTAGTAACTGGACTTGGATAACATACACAGAACTCAGTGCTTAGGGACGGTTCCAATGAGACAACCCACCATGTACTCCTACATGGCCTCTCATCGCTACCTTTACCAAAACATGTTCACACACTTAGCCTTTATCGGTAGGACATGTTCACCACTCCGATTCATTTCCGATGAATCAGACCTGACACAACTCTAAGCATAGCTGGCATAAAGAAAACAAGCATGGATGAGCAGGCACATCAAGGTTCAAGCAACTCCTACTCATGCTAGTGGGTTTCAACTATTTACTGGGGCAATGATAGGTCATGCAGAGGAATGGGTTCAGCTACCGCAGCAGAGAGTAGAAGTTTGAATCGTTGTTGTCCTAATGCAGTATAAGGAGCAGGAGCGAGAGAGTGGGATTTATCGAAATGCTCAAGGGGGGTTGCTTGCCTGATAGATCCACGAAGAAGCACTGCTCCTCACACAGGTACTCGGGACACCTTCCGGAGTAGAACCTATCGAGAGGGGATGGTGCCGGCAATCAATAAACAACCATATGCAACAATATGATGCATGAAGATGACATTTCAAAGATGCTATGATTTTCCCTAATGCATCTAGCATCAATTTGGTTGAAGTCCATATGAACCAAGGGTTCATATGCAGACCCCAAATTAAGTATATAACATGCCATTATTATGTTTTCACTTATACAGCAAGTATAAGTTGGTTTTTCATGCATGAAACTGGCATAAATGGATTGCTTGCATTTTTCTGATGATTTTTCATATATAATTTATTTCATTCTGAGCTACGGTTTAATTTCTATGATTTTTAGAAGTTTTAACTATTTTTTTGGAATTCTCTGAATTATTTAAAATCCAGAAAATCAATTACTGCGTCAGCGTGACATCACAGAGGCGTTAGCAGGGCTGACCAGGTCAAACCTGACATGTGGGGGCCACACGTCAGTGACACTGGGGTTAAGCCCGGGTCAAACCCGCACTAACCAGGGTTTGACTTGGCTCTGGGGCCCACTGTCAGCGGCTGGTGGGGTGGCTAATGGTGGGGATTAGCGCTAATTAAGCCGCCATGTCAGCCTCACCGGAGTTCGACCGGCGACGACCAAAACCGCGGCAGACGCTCGCCGGAAACACTGCTCCGGCGTCCATTCGGCGCGCGGATGGGTGCTGAGGGTGGCTGGCGCTCGTGCGCATCTAACAGAGCAGGTGGGAGGCCGTGGGGTGGACGGAGCTCGCCGGAGCAGGGCTCGCGACAGCGGCCGGAGCTCGGTTGATGCGGGGTTGCGGCTGCAGCGCGAGGCGAGCGAACGGGTGGGTGCTAGGCAGCACCTAATGGGCAACAGGAGCCCGTCGGAGCAACTAGCAGGAGCGGAGGGGCTCAGGGGCACGGAGCTCGCCGGCCATGGCGGACGGTGGCTTCGGGTGCTCGCGGGGCAGCGGCTACGGGGCGTGCGTGAAGAAAAAGGCGGAGGGGAGCGATTCAATGGCTCACGGCGAGTCTTCCGGTGCAGACGGCGGGGCCGGGGAGGTGTCGGAGCGAGCGGGGCGGCGAGGCGAATCTCCGGCGACCGAGGAGGATGAAGGGGTCGGGGACGATGCTTCGAGGCGTCCGGCGCCGCGTGGCCCGGCGAAGAGGACTAGGGCGACGAGGCGGACCTCGTGGGCATGTCGGAGAGGCGAGGGGAAGGCGGTGGTCGCGGTGGCGCACGGCGGTGCTCTCCGATGGCCTGGGACCGTTGCGCCTTTCGGCTCACGTATATGATAGTGTCGCTAGCATCCATATGACAGAGAACCCGGGCCGACATGACTAGTCGTGAACCCAAAGTGGCACTAACTTACAGGGACATGCATACATGAATCAACCACGAGTATGTCGGTCAACAGCGTATGAATTCGGGCTGTAGCACTGGGCTAACAGGACTCCGGGAACCTGGGCTGTAGCAGGCTAGGCAGGACTCCGGATGTCACCGCGTGACATTTCCCCGAAGGGACTGACATAGGAACGAAGTGAAACACATGCCGGCCAGTCAAGTGTCCTGAGCAGTAGTGCTGGGCTAGCAGGACTCCGGTGAACCGGGCTATAGCGGACTACTATGGCTCGAGGAACACTAGACTACATTTCCCCATAAGAAAGGCTGCCAAGGAGGCGGGGTCATTAGTGCTAATCCCCGCCAGCTGGACCTCACCTAGTCACTGACAGCGGGCCCCGCAGTGGGTCAAAGCCCAGTTAGCGTCGGGTTTGACCCGAGGTTGACCTCTGTTTGACCCTTGAATCACTGACATGCGGGCCTCGCCCGGCTAACCCAGTTAGTTAGAGCTAAACTTAATTAAGTTAGTTTAGTTAGTCACTGACCAGTGGGCCCAGTGTTGTTTAGTTAGTCTAGTTAACCCAAATAGTTAACTGTGAGACTGACTAGTGGGGCCCAGCAGTCAGGTTTGACCTGGACAGCCCCGTTGACCTGCTGATGCTAGCATGACGCAATGCTGACGCAGTTAATCATTTTCTGGATTTAAAATAATTCAGAAATTCCAGAAAATGCCCAAAACTTCTAAAAATCATAGAAATTCAACCGTAACTCCAAATGAAATAAATTATATATGAAAAATTATCAGAAAAATCCAATCTATCCATTTATGCTACTTTCGTGCATGTTCAACCAACTTATACCCCCTGTATAAATGAAAACATGATAATGGCATTTTAAATGCTAAATATGGAGTTTGCATATGAACCCTTGGTCCATATGGACTTCATTTAAATTGTTGCTAGATGCATTAGTGCAAAACACATTCATGTTGCCATGTCATAGCATGCATCATATTGTTGCATATCGTCATGTGTTGATTGAGTTCTTTCTCAGTTGCTGGTGTTTGTCCCCTCTCGATAGACGTTGTACCGACGCTGTGATCGTTGACACTGATGAAGACCCAATGATATCTTCAGAAGTGCCAGGCAAGCAAAACCCCTTGTTTATTCCGATACAATCCCACTCTCTCGCTCCCGCTCTCTTTAGTGCATTAGGACAACAACGATTCAACTGTTACATGTTGCGGTAGTTGAACCCCTTTCCTCTGCATGACCTGTCATTGCCACAATAAATAGATGAAACCCACTAGCATGAGTAGGAGTTGTTTGAGCCCTGACGTGCCTACTCATTCATGCTTGTTTATCATGCCTGCTATTGCATAGAGTCGTGTCAGGTCTGGTTCATCGGGGATGAATCGGAGGTGTGCAAACATGTCCTACGGTGTGCGAGCTAAGTGTGTGAACACGATTTGGTAAAGGTAGCGGTGAGAGGCCATGTAGGAGTACATGGTGGGTTGTCTCACTGAAACCGTCCTTAGGAACTGAGTTCTGTGTTTGTGATCCATGAAACAACTACTACCACACATTGGGCCCTGAAATATGACCCCGCTCGACTTATTGACCCCTCTCGTCCTCTGTCCAGGAGTTGCAACTAGTTTCTGGTGTTTGTAGGTTATGTGTTGGCGTCCGTGCGTAGCGCTGACCCTAGGGGTGGGCTATGATGCGGTAGATACACTATGGTCGGGTATGTCGGGCGCCCGTTTGGCGTCTCTAGACCCTGTACACATTGTTTGGGGCCGTTGAGGACACTTTTAATTGGGATTGAGATGGGGGTACCATTCTCAATGTTTCAACTACCATGATAGTTAAATAAAATATATTCCTTTGTTGTAGGGAAAAATTGGCTTTTCGCAAAAACATTATAACCATAGAGCCTCCACTAGCCAAATATGCATGTAGTGATATCATTTATCTATTCATTGCTCTACTGTGTTATATTACCATCATATTCCATGTGCTGACCCATTTTCGGGCTGCAGCATATCATGTTGCAGACTTTTCAGACACGGAGTAAGATGCCATAGGTCGTTTGTCATGCACTCAGCTATGCCGTTGGAGTTGATGGACTCACTTTATCTTCCAAGCCTTTCGTTGTTATCGTTTTTAGATGGCCTTAAGCCATATTTATTGTAATAAGTTATCTTTTGAGACATCCGATGTAATAAGTGTGTGCTTGCTACTATGTTATAAATCCTTCGAGTACTGTGTGTGTTAGCATTACCGATCCAGGGATGACACTGAACACAGAGACTTGACTGTCTGAGGTCGGGTCGCTACAAATGTGTCTTCATAGGATACCCAAAGGAAACTATTGGGTACACCTTCTATCACAGATCCGAAGGCAAGACATTTGTTGCTAAAAATGGATCCTTTCTAGAGAAGGAGTTTCTCTCGAAAGAAGTGAGTGGGGGGAAAGTAGAACTTGATGAGGTAACTGTACCTGCTCCCATATTGGAAAGTAGTTCATCACAGAAACTGGTTCCTGTGACACCTACACCAATTAGTGAGGAAGTTGATGATAATGATCATGAAACTTCAGATCAAGTTACTAGCGAACCTCATAGGTCACTCAGAGTAAGATCCGCACCAAAGTGGTACGGTAATCTTGTTCTGGAAGTCATGTTACTTGACCATGACGAACCTACGAACTATGAAGAAGCGAGGGTGAGCCCAGATTCCGCAAAATGGCTTGAGGCCATGAAATCTAAGATGGGATCCATGTATGAGAACAAAGTGTGGACTTTGGTTGACTTGCCCGATGATCGGCGAGCCATAGAGAATAAATGGATCTTCAAGAAGAAGACTGACGCTGACGGTAATGTTACTGTCTACAAAGCTCGACTTGTTGCGAAAGGTTTTCGACAAGTTCAAGGGATTGACTACGATGAGACTTTCTCACCCGTAGCGATGCTTAAGTCTGTCCGAATCATGTTGGCAATTGCCACATTTTATGATTATGAAATTTGGCAAATGGATGTCAAAACTGAATTCCTGAATGGATTTCTGGAAGAAGAGTTGTATATGATGCAACCAGAAGGTTTTGTCGATCCAAAGGGTGCTAACAAAGTGTGCAAGCTCCAGCGATCCATTTATGGACTAGTGCAAGCCTCTCGGAGTTGGAATAAACGTTTTGATAGTGTGATCAAAGCATATGGTTTTATACAGACTTTTGGAGAAGCCTGTATTTACAAGAAAGTGAGTGGGAGCTCTGTAGCATTTCTAATATTATATGTGGATGACATATTGTTGATTGGAAATGATATAGAATTTCTGGATAACATAAAAGGATACTTGAATAAGAGTTTTTCAATGAAAGACCTCGGAGAAGCTGCTTATATATTGGGCATCAAGATCTATAGAGATAGATCAAGACGCTTAATTGGACTTTCACAAAGCACATACCTTGATAAAGTTTTTAAGAAATCCAAAATGGATCAAGCAAATAAAGGGTTCTTGCCTGTGTTACAAGGTGTGAAATTGAGTAAGACTCAATGCCCGACCACTGCAGAAGATAGAGAGAAAAATGAAAAGTGTTCCCTATGCTTCAGCCATAGGCTCTATCATGTATGCAATGTTGTGTACTAGACCTGATGTGTGCCTTTCCATTAGTTTAGCAGGGAGGTACCAAAGTAATCCAGGAGTGGATCACTAGACAGGGGTTAAGAACATCCGGAAATACCTGAAAATGACTAAGGATATGTTTCTCGTTTATGAAGGTGACAAAGAGCTTGTCGTAAATGGTTACATCGATGCAAGCTTTGACACTGATCCGGACGATTCTAAATCGCAAACCGGGTACGTGTTTATATTGAACGGTGGAGCTGTAAGTTGGAGCAGTTCTAAACAAAGCGTCATGGCGGGATCTACATGTGAAGCGGAGTATATAGCTGCTTCGGAAGCAGCAAATGAAGGAGTCTGGATGAAGGAGTTCATATCCGATCTAGGTGTCATACCTAGTGCATCGAGTACAATGAAAATCTTTTGTGACAATTCTGGCAAAGGAATCCAGATTTCACAAAAGAATCAAGCACATCAAGAGACGCTTCAATTCCATGCGGGATCAAGTCTAGGTGGGAGACATAAAGATTCGCAAGATACATATGGATCTGAATGTTGCAGACCCGTTGACTAAGCCTCTTCCTTGAGCAAAACATAATGAGCACCAAGACTCCATGGGTGTTAAATCATTACTTTGTAATCTAGATTATTGACTCTAGTGCAAGTGGGAGACTGAAGGAAATATGCCCTAGAGGCAATAATAAAGTTATTATTTATTTCCTCATATCATGATAAATGTTTATTATTCATGCTAGAATTGTATTAACCAAAAACATAATACATGTGTGAATACATAGACAAACATAGTGTCACTAGTATGACTCTACTTGACTAGCTCGTTGATCAAAGATGGTTCAGTTTCCTAGCCATAGACATGAGTTGTCATTTGATCAACGGGATCACATCATTAGGAGAATGATGTAATTGACTTGACCCATTCCGTTAGCTTAGCACTTGATCATTTAGTTTACTGCTATTGCTTTCTTCATGACTTATACATGTTCATATGACTATGAGATTATGCAACTCCCGTATACCGGAGGAACACTTTGTGTGCTACCAAACATCACAACATAACTGGGTGATTATAAAGGTGCTCTACAGGTGTCTCCGATGGTGTTCGTGGAGTTGGCATAGATCAAGAATAGGATTTGTCACTCCGATTGTCGGAGAGGTATCTCTGGACCCTCTCGGTAATGCACATCACTATAAGCCTTGCAAGAAATGTGACCAATGAGTTAGTTACGGGATGATGCATTACGGAACGAGTAAATAAACTTGCCGGTAACGAGATTGAACTAGGTATTGAGATACCAACGATCGAATCTCGGGCAAGTAACATACCGATGACAAAGGGAACAATGCATGTTGTTGTGCGGTTTAACCGATAAAGATCTTCGTAGAATATGTAGGAACCAATATGAGCATCCAGGTTTCGCTATTGGTTATTGACCAGAGTCATGTCTCTGTCATGTCTACATAGTTCTCGAACCCGTAGGGTCCGCACGCTTAAAGTTCTGTGACGATCGGTATTACGAGTTTGTATTTTTTATGTACCGAAGGTAGTTCGGAGTCCCGGATATGATCACGGACATGACAAGTAGTCTCAAAATGGTCGAGACATAAAAATTGATATATTGAAAGCCTACATTTGGACATGACGAGGATTTTACCGGAGTGCCGGAGGGGTTATCAGAACCCCCCGGGGGTTAATGGTCCTTGTTGGGCCCTAGTGGAGAGAGAGAGAGAGGGCCGGCCAAGGCAGGTCGCGCGCCCCCTCCCCCACTGGTCCGAATTGGACTAGGAAGGGGGGCGGCACCCCCCTTTCCTTCTCCTTCTCCCCTTCCTTTCCCCCTCCTAGTAGGAGTAGGAAAGAGGGGAGTCCTACTCCTACTAGGAGGAGGACTCCTCCTCCTGGCGCGCCCTACAGGGCAGGCCGGCCTCCCCCCTTGCTCCTTTATATACGGGGGCGGGGGGCACCCTAGAACACACAAGTTGATCATTGATCTCTCCCAGCCATGTGCGGCGCCCCTCTCCACCATAATCCACCTCGGTCATATCATAGCGGTGCTTAGGCGAAGCCCTGTGTCGGTAGCTTCATCAACATCATCACCACGCCATCGTGCTGACGAGACTCTCCCTCGAGCTCTACTGGACCGTGAGTTTGCGGGACGTCACCGGGCTGAACGTGTGCTGAACGCGAAGGTGTCGTACGTTCAGTACTGAGGATCGGTCGATCGTGAAGACGTACGACTACATCAACCGCGTTGTCATAACACTTCCGCTTAACGGTCTACGAGGGTACGTGGACAACACTCTCCCCTCTCGTTGCTATGCATCACCATGATCTTGCATGTGCGTAGAATTTTTTTGAAATTACTACGTTCCCCGACAGATGCATCTCTCTATGTACCATCTATGATACTAATTTCGAAAGGTTCTAGATGTTGCATGTGAAACTTACTACTGGTGCAGTTGTGTAATGGGGTAGCTGAGTGCTGAAACTATATCATGTTGTACTCCGATGTATTTCAATTATGAAATACTGCTTCCTTAATATGGAAATGAAATGTATTATGTGCTTAATATGAAAACACCGTGGATGATGACCTCAGGCAACACACACAGTATTTAAGAATAAACTGTGTTGGATCAATGAACAATCACACACGACATTCTTTTGAAAACTGTTTGCATTACGCCACCTTGCGCAAACGTTTTCCTTGAAGTGACTGTGTGGGATGTATATACGAACGGAAACGTTTAGCGGTGACTGACTGTGTGAGATGTACTTGCGACCGGAAATGATTCCGCCTGTATAATTGTATTTTTAGCACTACTGTATGTATTTCTGGATTTGAGTGCTCGTCGGTCGCACACGACCTCATTTTGTCGAGCGTGTGTGCCAGGAGGGCATATCCTCGACGATTTATAGGTCGTGTGGGAAGGACCCCCCTATCGCCCACACTCACTTGGCGACGGTTCTGATTGCCGTCGCGGAAAGGGGTTAAAACCGTTTAGCACCGACGCGTACCCGTGTCAACTCAAACTTCATCGGATCCCAACAAACACACTGCAAAAAGTCATTATATCAAATAGATCTCCAAGAGACCATTGTATTGAGAATAAAAAGAGAGAAGAAACCATCTAGCTAGTGCCTACGGACTCGTAGGTCTATGGTGAACTATTCACAAATCATCGGAGATGCACCAATGAGGATGATGAAACCCTCCGTAATCGTGTTTCCCTCTGGCAGAGTGTAATAGGTCTAGATTGGATCTCGTGGTTCTGAGATTTGCGGTGGCTGGAATTATGTTTCGTCAACTTACCTAGGATTTCTGGAATATTTGGGTGTTTATGAAGCTGAGAGGCGGTGGAGGAGACTCTCATGGGCCCCACAACCCATCAGGGCATGCCAGAGGCCTCTAGCGCGCCCTGGTGTCTTGTGGGCCCCATGGGCCTCCCCCAGGTGCTTTCTTGGCTCCTAAGTTGTCTTCTGGTCCAAAAAAATCTTCAAAAAATTTCGCTGTGTTTGGACTCCGTTTGATAGGGATATTCTACGAAGTAAAAAGCAAGCAAAAAACAGCAACTCGCACTGGACACTATGTTAATAGGTTAGTCCAAAAAAGATATAAAATTGTAATAAAATGATTGTAAAACATTCAAGAATGATAATATAACAACATGTAATAATTAAAAATTATAAATACGTTGAAGACGTATCAATACGAGTCATTTCGGAACGATTTTTGGTATTTCAATAATTGTTGGGCTTCGACTAGAATGCTTTGAGGGCCTTAAAATCACAAGGAATCCACAGAAGAAATAATGCACGCAAGTGGTCAAATGTCATTATGAATTCCACCACACCTTTGAAGCAAACAACAATAGGTTGAGCTCTTCTGCTCTTGCGATCGCTAAAGCATCATAGTGTTATCGACGGCGACCAATACCAACTTTGGACCAAAAGAGCTTGAGCCGAACGATCAACATAATGGGGTGCTCCTATTCCATGCAACGCTAAGTGGGTCGGCCTAGTGTGGCATTGCGAGCGGCCAAACGTTTGACTTTATTTATTAAGTTTTCACCCGTTTTTTTATTCCGGCTTGGTTTTCTATTAAAATTTATAAATTATTTAAAAAGTTTTGGGAATTTCAAAATGCTCAAGAATTTTAAAAAATGTTGGAGAATTTTTAAAACATGCCTGAATTTGAAAAATGTTTGTAAATTTCAAACAAAATAGTTTTTTTAATAGAAATGTAAATTTTTCATCAATTTGAAAAAATATTCAGGATTCTAAAAACTACTACTATGAATTTTAAAATTGTCCACAAATTTAGAAATAAATTCCTGGATTTCAAAAGAATTCATGAATTGAAAAATTGTTCATAGTTTTAATAATGTTGCCATATTTTGATAAATATTCCCAACTTTGATAACTTATATGATTTTGAAATTATAAATATAAAAAATATACAAAGTGAAAACGTAATCAAAGAGAAAATTAAAATCGAAATACAACCGAAAGAGGAAGGTCGGGAAAAATGTAAAAAAATACCAATTGAAGAAGGTTCTAGAATGTCCTCAAAATCGTAGGAAAAAAGAATAGGAAGCCTGTACGAGGACAACCCATATAGCTCGGGGTGGGGGTGGGCTGGGGGTATGCATTTGGTGGCCAAGTCCGGCTCACATGAAGACTTTATTTAGAGATAGAAAAAGTCCAAAACAAACATTAAAATTATACACGAAAGGTAAATCCAACCCCGAATCTTGATTCCCATAAATTAGCACTTTGAACTTGTAATCCTGATCAATTTTGTCCTTTTTCTATGCGTCATGTGTGAAAGTATAATGCTGTAAATTTTTCCCACATGCATTATGTACATGTGTATGTGTATTAAGAAAAGGCAAAAAAGTTGCCCTGTATAAAATGTTATTTTAATGGTCCTGATAACACCCACACGTGTGGCATACTAGTCATCCACTCACACATTATGTGTGGCGTGAGTAAGAGGCAGCTCACACGGGTTGTGTGTGGGCAAATATTGCAATTACCCACACGTGTGGACGCAGCTACTTCGTTTCACACGCCCAACAAGTACTACTCATTTTCACCCCGCGCTTGTGGCACGAAGTAAATGTGCCCACACGTCCTGACACAGCTACGTTAGATACCCGCGGGATGATGATTTAGTTGACATCCAGGATGGCAGATGTAGTTATCCGGGATAGCAAATGTAGCTGTAAAAGCATGACAACTCTCTCTATTTTGGTTAACTATAGTTGCCATGTCTAATTTATGGTAGTTGCAGCGTGTAATCAAACCATAGTTGTCGTGTGTGATTAACTACTTGCCACATATGGTCAAACAATAGTTGCCATGTGGGTTTACCTAGTTGCCACGTGTGGTCCAACCATACTTGCCACGTATGGTTAATCACAGTTGTCATGTGTGTTTATCTGGTTGCCACGTATGCACAACTGCAGTTGCCGTCTAGTAACGAACCATAGTTATCATGTGTGTTTACCTAGTTGTCACGGATTACCATTCAACAACGTACGAGTGTTGTGTGGGCGAACACCCACACGCGCATGAACTAGGTGGTGGCTGTGTTGACAGAAACTAATTCGCCCACACAACGCAGTTGACAAACCACGTGTTGCGGAACGTGTGAGCGGAATTTCCTATTTGCCGCTCTTTGCGGACGAGCGCGTTAGGATGGGCCGGCCCGTTCAAACGTTAAAGCGAATCCGGTTTTGAGAATCTTCTAGGTAGTTCCCAGGCGGTTTTTCTGGTTTTGAGAACCTTCTAGAAGGTTCATGAACCATTTTTTCTATTGCCCCCTTTACCCCTTTTTGTTTCTTTTTTTACTATTTCTTTTTCTTTTTCATTTTAATGTTCTTTTTTCTTTTTCTGTTTTCTTTTTATCTTTTTTCGTTTTTTATGTTTCTTTTTTTCTTGTTTTCTGTTTCTTTTTCATTTTTTGTTTTTCTCTTTTCAAAGTTATATTATTATATTTTCAATTTTTTTGTGTTGCTCACAATTGTTCAAAACTTCACAAAATGTTCTCATTTTTCAAATTTTGTTCATGCTTTCAAAAAATTGTTCAAAACTTCACAAAATGTTCTCATTTTCAAATTTTGTTCATCCTTTCAAAAAAATTGTTCAAAACTTCACAAAATGTTCTCATTTTCAATTTTTGTTCCTGACTTGAAAAAATGTTCATGCTTTCAAAAAATTACTCAAAGTTAAATAAATGTTCTCATCTTCAAATTTTGTTTCTCTTTTATTTTTTTAGTTTCTTTTTCTTTTTTCTGTTTTTTCACAATTTCACAACTTTGCAAAATTTGTTTGCAAATTAAGAAAAATGTTCTTTTTTCAATTTTTGTTCGTGAGTTTCAGTAAATGTTCCTTTTCAAATTTTGTTTGCATTTTTTCAGAAAATATTCGTGTTTGAAATTTTTGTTCGTGAGTTTCGTAAAATGTTCCCATTTCAAAAATTTGTTCACATATTTCAAATTTTGTTCGGGAGTTTTAAAGAATGTTCACATATTTCATACGAATTTAACTTTTTCTCTCAAACATAACGTTTGCGTACAAAATTTTGTTCTCTAAATTCAAAAAATGTTCGGGATTTTAAAAAATGTTCATTTTACCAAAACTTTGTTCAAGTGTTTTAGTTGTTCTTCTAGCATTCAGCAAAGGCGAACAATTTTTGAATTTTAATTTTTTTTGAACATATCCAATGTTTAAGGTTTCTAGGTGGGGGTGTTAGATATGTAGTAGATGATCTTTTAAAGTACCCGCGTTACATATGACCGAAGGAGGTAGTTAGCTCGCCTGGTTAGCGACAAGAGTATACTTTTTTTTTGACTGGAACACCGTGCATTCCAATTACCAAGGACTAACCAGATCGGTGATCACAACACAAGTTACAATATCAGGGAGATTTGAAAAGCCAAACAAATTGGTTCCCATAGGCACCACTACAGCCTAAAGCAGCCAGTTCATGGGCTGGGGCATTACAAGCGCGTGGACAGTGGTAGACATTCCACTTAATAAAACTGAACTGGAGCAGGTATTTGAGCTCGTGAAAGATGGCACCCAGTGGGGATCGATCAAGAGTTCCAGAATTGATGGCCTGCACAGGAGCCAAGCAATCAGTCTCAAAAACAACACGACCCATGCCATGGTCTTCAGCAAACCGGACCGCATGCAGCAGGGCAGAAGCTTCAGCATGAAGAGCATCGGACACGTTTTCCAACACGCCGGCGGCCGCGAAGAGGACGTCTCCAGCATGGTCCCGAGCAATGCACCCCCAGCCACCAGGTTGTGACAGGCCCCTAAAAGCTGCATCAATGTTGATTTTAACCACATCCATAGCTGGCTTGACCCATTTCTGAATCCTCTGCACTCTTGGCTGTACATGTTTTGCATTGTATTCCCGCCATTCAGTGACATGTCTGGTAACTGAAGACTGAAACTCCTCCGCTGATGCTCTGCTTTGGTTATGATTCGCTTTGTTCCTCTCTGTCCACCACAACCACATGAGGCAAATTGCTCTTAGTTTTACATCCTCGGGTATACGAAAGAGCTCCTCTAGCAGCCGGCGAGATGTTTGGCATTCAAGCAGGCTTTGACGAACACCCTCCAGACCACAAGCACTCCAGATTTTCTTTACCTCTTTGCAGCGCAGAAACAAGTGCCCTCCGTCCTCCGGCAGACGATGGCACACCACGCAACTTGTGTCCAGTTCAACTCCAATGTGCTCCACGTTTCGCAACAAAGGGTGACTATTGTGTGCCAATCTCCACATGAAGTGATGTACCTTCCCGGGGCAATTCACTTGCCAGAGGTGCCGCCACATTTTCTTTTCCTCCTCCCGCCCTGACGAGCATTCACCAGTTTGCCGCTGGCATTGGCGCCGAAGAAGGTCGACATGAATCCTATATGCTGAGCAGACAGAGAATAACCCCTTCCTGTCAAACTGCCATGCCACGAAGTCCTCATGATGTTCAAAGATGGGAATCGACAAGATCACATTTGCATCCTCCTGACAGAAAGTTTGCCTAACCAGCTGAGTATCCCAAGAGTTAGTGTATGGATCAATCAACTCCGCAACCCTAGTCAGCAGGGTGCTTCCCCTCCTCGTTCTTGGGTACCTGACCGCACCAGAAGGAAGCCATGGGTCCTGCCAGATCCTAATATTGTCGCCATTACCAACTCGCCACACCATCCCCTCCTTAATGACCTCTACTCCCTGAAGGATGCTCCGCCAAACATAGCTTATGCCAGGAGCAATTGTAGCAGAAAGAATGTCACCGTCCGGATAATACTTGGCTTGTAGGACACGAGCGACAAGAGTATACTAGCTCCAGGTGCAGCGATCGATCCCCCGCTCCGCGTTATAATTTTATAGGTGATCATTTTGCTGTTTCGTCGCGACGATGGGCCGGCCCATTCGGGGGGCTGTATCTGTGCGGCGCGTGCGAATCGGACGCAAAGAGCGGCACATAGGAGGTCTCCGTGTGAGCAGATGAGCTGTAGGCTTTTTTTGTCTACGGCGGACATGCTGGGCCGAGATGAGCTGAAGGCCTGCAACTAATCTGCTCTAAATGTGTCTAGAAAAAATAATCTGCTCTAAATTGAAATCTGTTACTTTCGCAAAAAGAAAAGCATTGGAATCCGTTACGCCTTTTACCGTACACAAATTGTCACGGATTTCTCGCCTGAAACTAAAGCACCACTACCAGCACCGCTACGGCACCTAAACTCGCGCGTACATGGGCGATGGCACGAGGTGGACACGACACCAGGCGTTAGTCGTGCGTCCCTCCAAACTCTCAACGAACTCCGATATCTCCTCCCGAGTTCCCACCTAATGGCCTCCTCACCCCGTCACGTCTGTACAAAGCGTAGTAGTATCTGCCGAATCACTTCACTAATTTTCCAGCTGCAGCTCCCACACCTTCCGTCCAAGCGATCGATCGTCCGCTCCGCCGCCTGTCCAACGAGCTCCTCCTAGCTCGATCGAGGCCCGCCATTGCCATGGACGCCGCACGGATCGCGTCCCTTCTGCTCCTCCTCGGTACGCCTGCGAGTTCTTGGTTAGACGAAGTTCATCAGGTTGTTGCTGCATTCGCGCTGACGTACGCGTGTCTGCATGGTAACGTCTCCGCGCAGGGGTCGTTTGGTCACGCGCACAGCCCGGCGCCGAGGCGGCCGGCACGACGGTCTTCACGCTGCGTAACAACTGCACCTTCACGATCTGGCCGGCCACATTGTCCGGCAACAGCGCCGCCGCCGTCGGGGGCGGCGGCTTCGAGCTCGCGCCGGGCGCCAACGTGTCGTTCCCCGGCCCGACGGGCTGGTCCGGCCGGCTCTGGGCGCGCACCGGCTGCGTCGCCGCGGCCTCCGGCGCGTCCCTCGCCTGCACCACGGGCGACTGCGGCGGCGCCGTGAGCTGCGCCCTCGGCGGCGCGCCCCCCGTCACGCTCGCCGAGTTCACCCTCGGGGGCTCCGACGGGAAGGACTTCTACGACGTGAGCCTGGTGGATGGGTACAACGTGGGCATCGGCGTGGCGGCCACGGGCGCCATGGTGAACTCCTCGACGTGCGGCTACGCCGGGTGCGTGGGCGACGTGAACGCGCTGTGCCCCGCGGAGCTGCAGGTGGCCGGCAAGGAGGGCGCCCAGGAGGGGAGGACGGTGGCGTGCCGGAGCGCGTGCGAGGCGTTCGGGACGGCCGAGTACTGCTGCACGGGCGCGCACGGCGGGCCGGACAGCTGCGGGCCGACCAGGTACTCCAGGCTGTTCAAGGCGGCGTGCCCCGCCGCCTACAGCTACGCCTACGACGATCCCACCAGCACCTTCACCTGCGGCGCCGGAGCGCAGTACCTCATCACCTTTTGCCCCGCGCAGCAGTAGTCCGGCCGTTCGATTTTGGCTAGCAGTGTCGTTCGCTCATCGTTATGGTGTCTCGATTTTTGGTTAGTATCGTTCATCCGAATTACTTACCAGATGTTTATTGGTTTGGTCGTGTCAATATGTATACTTTTGATTCATTATAAATTTAATTTCTAAAAAAGAAGACGTATGCTTTTGATTCATCTGGACTTTGCACAAAATAGATGGATTTATTTGTCACATGGTTTGATGATTTTTTTCCTCATGGTCTAGTTTTTTTTTTTTGAGTGGTTCCTCTTGGTGCAGTGCACTGCTTTTTTCTTACCCCCTCTCTCTTAGTTTACAAGGCGTGCGCGTACCCCTAGATCGTTAATTTGACCAACCTAATACAAGTCATATATTACAAAAAATATACCAATATAAATTTCAGATGTTCTATTTTCAAAAAGTATAATTTTTGTGTTATATAGTTTATATTAGGGTGATAAAATTGGCAACCTAAGTATACGCGTAGGACTTGTAAACTGTGACGGAGGGAGTAGACAAGTCTAATGCACTGCTTCCAGAGATTTTTTGTGCTTGTATAAATCCTGAGAAGAGAAGTTGGCACATGAACAAAACGAACGGGACGGGCCATCTCAGTCCATTCAACAAGGAAAAGGTTCAAAATAAATCTTCAACTTGTAGATGAAAGCTAAATCGAACTTACCTAAAAAAAAGTTAAATCAAACTTTGAACTCATAATCTCGAAAATTAGCACACCAAACTTTCTGATCCCAACCTATTTTAAATCTTGAGGATGTTTAACTGGTATTCGCTGATTTGGCAAGGATAGTTGACGGGCTGGCTGGACATTAGGACGAATTGCGCCGGCCCATTAACGCAGTTGCTTGCAGGCTCATTCGTTCTTTTTTATTTCCATTTTCGTGATGATAATTTCTTCTTTTACATTTTCTTAATGATTAATGAAAATAAATATTTTTTTACGAACGCACTTGTCTTCTACTCCCTTCGTCCGGAAATACTTGTCATCAAGATGAATAAAAAGAGGTGTATCTACATGTATTTTAATTTTAGATACATCTTTTTTTATCCATTTCGATAACAAATATTTCCGGACGGAGGGAGTACCAGCCAACCGTAACTCAGGTAACGAACGGCCGCGCTAATTTTCGTGCCGAAATGTTAGACGAGAGATTATATAGGAAGGATGGATTATTAGGAGCGACAAAAATTTGAAGCGGCCACAAAAATTGAGCTTGACAATACTTGAACTCAAGTACGTCGCACTCATAGACGCCTCACCTAACCAATCCGAATGAAGGCTGCTAACGAGTATATTCAGCGTGTACTTGTGTATAAGAACAGAAATGTGCGTTCATATATGAAAACCTTTTTGGAATTTTTCCGAAACATTTCGTAAAAAAAGTATTTTTTTGGAAATACTGAATATAATTTTTAAACGCAAATAACTTACGAAATTCCATTTTTTTTGAAAAATGTGACACGGTAACATTTCGCCAAATGCACATTTTACATTTTCTTAATGACAATAAACAATTTATAAAACTATACAAAGATTTTTTTAAAAAAATTCTTCGGTTTTTAAAATTTATTCCGATTTTTTCAAAAAATATTTATGTTTCAAAGAGTGTTCACCTCAAAATTGATTGTGTTTTTAAAAAAATGTTCTTTTTTTAAAAAAATATTCAGTATTTTGAAAAGTGTTCGCTTTTCAGAATAATCAGAGATTTTAAAATTGTTCGGGCCAGCACAGTTTTAAATTGTTAGCCCTTAAACAATCTCTCAAATCTCGACGCTGTTGTGCGTGGATAAATAGTCGGGATAAATAGTCGGGCCTCACATTACAGCATCAACAGTTAATGCTTCTAGTTTTTTTTGAACATAGTACAGAAGCATGCGCTCATATAAACGTGTATACATTCAACCGTATGAACGCACACACGCACAAACTACCGCTATTAGCACCTTCGAAAGACTGAGCCGACATATCATCTTGAAATTTTACGAAATCACTATAGGTGCCTCGTAGTCGATGGGAACGTCCCCTTCCATTGAAAATATATCGCCGGAATTACTGAAATAAATCCAGAAGTTTAGCGGCGGCAAATCTTAAGTTCCATTCATGTAGAACTTTTTACTTCGCGTCTGTTGGGCTGGCCTAGTCGCGACCGCTGTCGACCATCCCTTTCGGTATTTTATTTTACGTGTTATGAAAGAAACAAATGGTCTCCATCTGTTCTTTTTCCTTCCAACAACGTGTACACGAGTTGTGACAGGCTGACAGCCCAAAACAGAGATGTTCGCGGAGTGTGTTCCTGTTTTCTTTTGAAACGTGCACGTTCACCTTTTTCAACATACAAATGTTCGACCCAGTTTTTCACGATAAAATGGTGAATTTTACCATTACTATACAAGTTATAAACAAACTCAAACATCGGTGAATTTTCTGTGCCATGGACCCTCAATCGGTGAATCCTGATAAGCACTCTACTACACGTCTCAAGCTAGTTTTTTCTTTTCATTTTGCGACTACGTCTCAAACTAGTTAGCCTGTACCAGAGTTCCCTAGAAGAACGGCGCTACTGATGTGCGTGCGTGGCGTGCCTGAAAACGTCGGCATCGCACTCGCCGTGATCGCTTTGTGCCACAGAACCGGAGCCGGACACGCCGCGCCGCTCCCCTTGCTTCAGCGCGTTGTACCGGGCGACGTCGAACTGGCGGGCGCGCATGAGGCGGCGCTGCCTCGCCGCGAAGCGGCTCCGGTAGAAGCCCTCGAAGGAGGGTTCCATGGCCGTCCGCATGAAGAAGGTGTAGCCGGACATGAAGTAGATGGAGGTGACGTAGAAGCACACGGGCTCCATCACGTCCCACGACAGCTCCCAGAAGGTGAGCCGCATGAACCCCAGCGTCTGCGCCGCCAGCAGGCCCAGCCCGCACCACAGCTCCCGCCGCGTCTGCGCCGCCGCCTTGGCGTCGATGGCCGCCTTCTGCCGCTCCAGCGCCGCGAGCTCCCGCGTGCGCGCCTCGACGTCGTCGCCCGCGGCCGCCGCGCGCGCCGGCGCCGGCAGCATGCTCCCGATCGCCTTTGCCACCTGGTCGGGGCGGAGGAAGACGGCGTCGGCGAGGACGATGACGGCGCCGGCCTCGTCGAGAGCCCCGGCGAGCCTGCGCCCGCCCTCCGCGCCGCCCGCAATGTCGACGCAGAGCGCGGCGTACTCTGACCTGGACACGACGCTCTCGGGGTTGGCCCTCAGCGTGGCGCGCGCGGCCTCCATCTCCGCCGCCCTCGCCACCTTCCTCGCCTCCTGCAGCGTCACCCCCGCCTCCCCGGGCCTCCACGGCACGGCGGCAGGCGGCGGCGTGAGCCCGTCGACGAGGCGGTTGAACAGCTGGTCGCCGACGGGGAACGCGGGGAAGCAGTGGTGCGGGAGCGGCACGGAGACGGTGGAGTAGCGGGCGGTGGCCGGGCGCGGGCGCAGGAATGCGAGCGTGGGGCAGTCCTCCACCACCGGCAGCGTCCGCCTCGCCGGGAGGATGGGAGGCGGGGGCTTGGGCACCGCGGCGGCAGAGCTGGCGGCCGCGCTCTTGGCTGCCCATATGCTCCGTGCAATGGTTCTGCGGAACGCCATTTTTCTTGGAGGCACGAGCTTTCCCGGCTTTGTGGTACGTGACAGAGACGAGAGCTCGAGCTGGGATGTTTGTTTGGTGGGTGGGTCGGAATGGGGGGACGGGGCGGGGTATTTATACCGGGCTATAGTGTGACGCGGCGGATAGAGCCGCGTTTTACCAGCCGAAATCCAGGCAATTAAAAACGGGGATTGAATGTGGCGCTGACCTGGATTCATCGGCCAATCAGGCGTGCGGATTAGGCTGGTTGTAATGGAGAGTATCATATACTAGTATCATGCATATGATACTAGTGTATGATACTACCTCCCTAATGAATAGTATCATGTACTTAATTCATCTACAATTACTTGTCATAAAAATTGTTGTATTTAAAATTAAAATACGTTTAGATACATTCATTTTTGCGACAAGTAATTTCAAATAGAAGGTGCAGTACTTTATTTATTGTCATGCATAACATATATTAGCATAATATTTATTATGATACAGTATATGATACTCAATCCTCTTTTTGTTTATTTAAGTCTATGACATCTTATCAAAATTGTCTAATTGTCATGCATGATACTAGCTATGATATTATTACGACTAGCCTTAGCGAGAGCTGGAGACATGTGGTAGTAGTGCTGACCAATTTAGATGGCGACGACACGTACGGTGTGAGTCTGTTGCTCGCTCGGTCAGCGTCGCGTACAAAAATGTGACCAACGCGTTAGGCAAAACCGCGAACTGCAAGTTGGTTTAGTCCGTTTTTCTTTTCTTGGAAACCCGGCCAGCTCGGCACGCAAGTCAGATGGAGCATTCCGAACAAACATAACACACTGCCTTATTCGGCTCGATGCTTATCTTTGCTGCGAGGAGATATTACCGTTGCGCTTACGGAAAGAAGGAAGCAGTAACCGTGCACGTGTTTCGACCATAATTTAGAAACAAAAATGAAACGGGAATGAAGACGTGAGGCCGTAGCTCCGGAGTTGGAAAAAGAACAAACATCTGTTTTTTTTATTTACAGTCACTAAAAAATGTTTTGCTGCATGTGTTTCTTACTGTCTTGTTAGCATGGGAGAAAATTGTAACCATTTTAAGAAAAAAAAACTATCGTGTATATTAAATCAAACATACTGCAAACGCATATAAATGACAATGGGATTTCTTTTAAAATTAAATATTGTATTTTTTTGCAAATAAAGCATGAACATATCAAGAGCAAAAGACATGACGAACCAACATGTGGTTGAATGGTTAGGACGACGATGGTATCCTTAGCCCACCAGGGTGTAAATCCTGGACTTGACGCTGGAGCTCGCATTTTCTTATATTTATTTTAGACCTTCTGGGGATGTGCGTTTAGTGAGAGGAGACGTTCCCGTAAACTATGAAGGCTCAGTCTCTCGGAGGTGCTTGTAGGGGTAGGGTGTGTGTGTACGTGCATGTTTGGATAGTTTACATCAAACATATCTCAAATAACTTGTATTTTCTATATTGGTATAGATATAGATGAGGCGTTGGGGTTGCATTTTCAAAGGATGGACTTCTATTTTGACAAACTATAGAGAACCATGATCTGATTATCCCAAACTTGAAAAAACTCAGATGAGATATGATATTGATAGAAAGATTTTTTGGCACAACAACCAAAATCCCAAACTTGCGCAGATATGAGATATGAGGTTTATTTTGCAAATATATTGTAGCACAACTTGCGCATGAACCTTGCCAATCGATAGCTAGTCTTCTACCAGTGACTTCGTCAAATCTTGAAATTGCGGGGCTTTGGTTTTTTTATCACATGTTGTGAGTGTATGATAGTGCTTGTGCACCTATATGTCATACTCTCTTGAAACAGACTTTTGCCCGCTTTGTAGATAAAGCACAAACCAAAGTACACACGCTCAAACGATACAATGTAGTCATATTTTCTAGAATAAAAAAGTAGTATGCATATTTATTGCTATTTACGCACAGTATGATTTTAGGTCGTCCGTCAATTCCATCCGGGGGCACGGCCAAATGTTTTTGTAATTCAGGGACAAAACTTTTGCCCGTGCTGATGTGTACCCTGGTCCGTGGACTTGTGCAGTGTGCACAATATATATACCCGCGTGTGTGCAAACCTAGATAAGCAAGAAAGGCATGTTTCATGTTTATCCTCAATGGGAAAGCTGGATGACATATGTATATGTCCGGGAGTTGAGTTTTGGACAGAACATCCTCATCGCCTACCAAATGTTTCTCTTGGTTGTAAGCAAGTCAAACAAGTTGCTCGATTGCTAACTGTCAGCAAGCAAATATTGGATAGGCATGCCGACATTATTTTACGCTAGGTTTTCCCTAATCACTAGCAATTATGCAGATACAATATATTTGTCGTTCTAAATGGCTGAGTACGTGGAAGCATGCAAAAGGAGACGAAGCTATCAAAGCTATATATATTCCTTGTTATCAGACCAGACAGGAGTACGCACGCGGTGTTTGGAAGGTCGCAACTGCAATCCACAGCTTGCTAATGCTAGCTAGATGACGACGATGATGGGCTCGATCAATCAATGGGTTACTGGAAGGCTGACCATTTGATCGGTTCCATCATCCTTGCATACAGGATGTAATGCCGTGAAATTGTAATGGATACTGCTTTGAGGAAACCTTTTTTTATAACCCTTAAGTAAAGCTTACAAGAAGTAGTAATGGATATGGAATTCACCTTTATTTAAATCTCAATGGTTTCTCTGCTCACACTTTAGGACCATGTTTTTATTCGTTTGTTGCTTTACAAAATAAAATAATAAACGGGCTAGCTCTAATTTATGACCCTTCACATTTGCAAAGATCGTCTTAATCCCCGGAGGCTTGTTGGCTTCGCAGAGGCTGTCCATGTATAGCTGAACTTTTGTCGGCTGATTGTAACTCTATATTTTTGGGAGTGAAGTGCATCATAGGTCCTCGAACTATCTCAGAGGTGTCATGTAGGTCCTCGAACTATGATAATCGTCATCCAGGTCCTCAAAGTGCAATATGTGTGTTATTCTGGTCCTCAAACTATTTCGAAGGTGTCATATAGGTCCTTGAACTATTTCAGAGGTGTCACATATATACATACTTATTACACTTCAAGGATTTTCGAGGACCTAGATGACACTTTTCATAGTTTGGGGACCTACGTGACACAATTGAAATAGTTCAAGGACTTAGGATGCACTTCACTCTATTTTTGGAATAAAACTTCCATTTCACTTGCAAATAAATAAATAAATAAGGCGAGTCACATATTTGTATAGAATAACGTTTCTGCATTGGACCTTGGAATATGCTATTTGGTCATACAAAACCATAAACTACAAAACAATTACTTTTTCGTGGGACTTCCAAAGCTATTGCAAATACACCCTACAAATATGAATTGATGGAAGTTTAGTACTCCTTCCGTTAAAAAAATATAAGATATTTTGGATATTTTAATATAAATTATATACATACTAAAATGGGTGAACAAACACACCAAAACGTGCATATATACATCCGATTCAAAAATAAGTTAGGACATCTTATATTTGTGAACGGAGGGAGTAGTTTGATTGTTTTTCTCTTCCTTTTCTGCACGTGGAGGAATAGGGCACTAATCTCAAAGAGCCATGTTATCGAGGATGACTTTACCACGTGCACATTCATGTGGAGGTGATTTAGCCAACCAATTTATCACTCTTTTTCTTCACTACTGTATATATAGCTGCATTGATGCTGACTATGGAGAAATTATATGTGTATTGGTTATCACTGACATGAAAATAGAAGATTGGTCTGCACTATACGCTAACAACTTGTACGACGGGTGATGTCAATAGGCTACTGGAAGGTTGATCATTTGATTGGTTCCATCAGCCTTACAAGATGTAATATTGTGAACATGTAACAAATCCTTTCTCAAGAAAAACTTAGTAGAAGTAGTAATGATGTAGAGTTCACCTTTATTTAAACCTCAATGGTACCTTCGATTGCACTTTAGCAACATGTTTTATGGGTTTCTGCTTTACAAAATAAAATAAGCTAGCTAACTCTAATATGTGGCCCTTCACATTTGCTAAGGTCGTCTTAATCTCTCGACGCATCATAATATACATATACGCAGTCTCTTTTTGTTGAGACAGGAGAGGCAATAAGGTGGCACATATTTGTAACAAATAAATCCTATAGACTTTGAAATATGCTAATTGGTCATACTAAAATCATAAACTATAAAATGGTTAGCTTCTCGTAGTTCGATTGTTTTTTCTTTCTTTTCTACACGTGGAGGAAGAGGGCACTAGTCTCAAAGAGCCGTGTTTGCGAGGATGATTTTGCCACGTGGACATTCATGTCGAGCTGATCTAGCAACTAATTCTTTCTCTTTTTTCATGTCGAGGATGATTTTGCCACGTGGACATTCATGCCACGTGTACAATATATAGGCGCGTTGATGTTGACTATGGAGAAACTACGTGTGTATTGGTCATATCAGTGTCAAGAAAATAGAAGGTTGGGGCTGCACTATAAGTTAACAACATCTACGATGTGTGATGTCAATAGGCTATTCGAAGGCTGATCACTTGAATGCTCCCATTAACCTTAGATAATGTAACATGGTGAACTTCTAACAGATCCTCCTTTAAGAAAGACTTACTAGAAGTAGTAATGATATGGCATTGACATTTATTAACCTCAATGGTTTCTTTGATCACACTTTAACATGTTTTATTTGTTTGTTTCTTTAGAAAATAAAATAATAAACTACCTAGCTCGAATTTTTGGCCCTTCACATTTGCAAAGATCATCTTTAATCTCTTGAGGCATCATAATATACATATATGAAGCGGAAATCCCTCGGCCTCCAGTGAGGCCTCCAAATTCAAATTTGAAATTTCATCAAAATTCATATTTTTACATTTCAAAAAATTCTAAAAAAATACAGATATACATGAAGGCATAACGCACGTGTGTGTAAATTTTCAGTTCAAAATACATTGAAATGAGGGCTGTGCAAAAAATACAAATCTGGGGCTGTTTAACACATGATACTATTCATCCCCCGAGGCTATGGATTTGTCTTTTTTGTACAGGTCACAAATCAAGGTATTTCATCATGAATTTTTACACACATGTGGGTTATATCCTTACATACATGCATATTTCTTTTAAGAATTTTTTGAACCATAAAAGTTTGAATTTGACTTTTTCAAAAATAAAGGCCTCCATGGAGCTCGGCCTCCAAAATGCCTCTCTCTCTATATGAAGTCTCTTTTGTTGGGATAAAAAAGGCAATAAGGTGACACATATTTGTATCGCATAAAGTTCCTATATTAGACCTTGAAATATGCTACTTGGTCATTCTAAAATCGTAAACTACAAAATTGTTATTTTTCTCCCAATAATTCCGAAGCTATTCCAAATACAATCGAAAAATACGAATTGATGGAGGGTTAACCCTTAAGAAAGTGTTTCATAAGGCTTCTCTACATGTGGAGGAAGATGGCACTCGTCTCAAAGAGCCATCCTTTCGAGGATGGGTTTGCCACATGGAAAATCTTGCGGAGTCGATCACATAGCTAATATCTTTCCCTTTTCTCACGCTATTATATATAGTCGCATTATTGTTGACTACAAAGAAACTATGTGTGTATTGGTTGTAGCACTGCCATTAAAATAAAAGTTCGGGGTTGCACTATATGCTAACAAAACGTATCATGGGGTTATGTCATCTTTTTTGAGAAAAGACACCCAAAGGGCATCATGTATACAATAATTATCAAGTAAACTAGTAGCCACTACAACGAGTAGACCAGGAGACACAAAACGGTCAGTAGAAATTACATAAAAAACCATATTGGTGTCTTTTTTTCCTTTAATTGTATGCCGTTTGTCGGAAATTAAAAATTGCAATGAACCAACAATAATGGAAAGAAACACTTGCAAATGCTCTGATCATGTAAACTTTGAAGACCGCAACTGACACTTGCCACTACAAACGAAATCTAGCCATTGAAGGAACATGGGTTGGAGGATCACTCCACACAATACAGGCTTGCCATGCTGTAGAACAAACTGGAGAAGAGGTTCAAGCAACCGCACCAAGAGCTAGATAGATGCTTCCCTTGATTGACACACCAACGGCCAAGATCTGAACAAAGGCAACAAATCTAGCAATTCGTACCCTCACATGTCTTCTTCGGCGCCAGGTCCGATTTTGTCCAGATAGGCACTACAAAATATGCTCTATTCAATGACAAAAACCCTGGTGACGAAACATGAAATGCCGCCAAAGATCATTTTCTGTGACGGTCCACCATCACGAGGTCCCCCCTCCCCCAGGGCAGCACCCTCGACAACTTTGGAGACATTCCGGGCTGATTTTTGGAGACGTATTCAGCCGTGATTAGGCATATGTTTATTCTGCGACGATTTGTAGTATCACAGAAAATAATTTGAAAACTTTGGATTTTCTTTTAAGATCTCATTTGATTATATCAAAATTATCTGTGTGGGGGTAAATCACAAAATATATACTTATAGTTACACCTGTCGTCTCCGCTGTGCGCGGCCACTTGACATGGACAGAAATAACCCATTAGTAAAAAAATAACCAATGGGTTTGAGCCAAGGAGCTAGGGTCAGTTTGGTTCGCTTCCTCACTACTTTATACCTGGCCTGGAGCTTGCCTGATACTTGCCTGGAGGTTGTTTGGATAGTGTCCTGGACAATGAGATCTAGCCTGGCCTGGAGCATCTGCAATGTTGATTAGCCTGGTCGGAGCACCAGGCACGGTCATTCGCCTAGTCCAGGCGAACAGAATTGGACGCCTGGTGCTAGCCTGGAATGCTAATGATGCTTTTCCTTGGTGCTAGCGTTGTGTAGATGTGAGGCCAACAATAATTTATGGGCTAGTGGAGGTACAGCTGCAGCTGTCAGGCAGGACACAATCCAAACACACTTAGCCTGGTCAGGAAACTTTTTTGAGTTTTTTTCAGCCCAGGCCAGGCTAGCGCTTCATCCAGGCATGGAGGTGAGGAAGCAAACCAAACTGACCACTAATGTCTTTGTCGTGGTGAGCACCCGAATAGCATGCCAATGGCGTGGTCACCGTCTAAACCGGATGAAATTTCATTGCTTGTCACGATTAAGATTGAAACTAGACTGAAGATGGGAATTCAATGGACAACTTCTTAAAACATAAAGATAATACTTAATATCATTACAAGATATGCAGAAGTTCATACGTAATTAACATGCATATTTCTAGAACCTAACGGAACTACTTGAACTTATTCATTATCGTCGCTGTCGTCCTCTTTCTTGCCGCCGCCTGAGTCGTTATCGTCGTCATCCCAGTCGTCGCTGTCCTCCTCGTCGGTCCTCAATGCTTTGATCGTTTCACTACATGTTGGAATTTTGCTAGTAGGCCTTTGGCCCAAAGCCCAACTAAAATTCTAGAATTTTCTTGGCCCATTCATACACACGTGTGAGTGGAGTGAGTGAGACTAGAGTTTAGTCCCACCATAGAAGTTGAGAGAGACTTGCACCTCTTTATAAGGTGAGCTCTTCTACCACTTGTATGAGCATGAGAAGATGAGACATACACGCGCGCTCCTCCTCCTCACTCGCCTCGCCACGCCACGGCACGCCTCGTCACGACGCGTCGCGGATTGCGGGATTGAGACGAGCCGAGGACAAAGCTATGCACGTTGTCTATACTCCCACGACCTACCCGACCCGCACTATATAGTCAGGCAGACGTCAACCCTAGCCGCCGCCTCTCGTATGGTTTCGCACCACCGTTCCAGATCATTGCGCCGCCAAGAAAGTCTTCTCCATCACTCCTTTCAGCGTGCACCGGGAGAAGGGACAGTAGGCCTCCGGAACCCCGCCTCTCGTGATCCTGTATGGGAGAGGGGCGATCAGGTTTTTGGGGAGCGCACTCGCGCGACTGCTGGTAGCAACGAGTTCGCGAACGACGACTTCTTCCCCGTCCTCGACGACATGGGCGACAACGTCAACGCCGGCGGTGCTGTTCTCGTTGCACCGTATGTGATTCTATCCTTCTTGTTTGAGATCGTGGTAAAAATCATGTTTCTAGTATGTGCCCCAAATGTGATATGTTCATCTACTATACTACTTCGCATGATTAGTTCAATCTCTGCAATTGTTGTCATTATTTATTTTCTGTTTATTCGGATTAAATCTTGTAGTAATTTGCTCATATTTCCAACAATCCAAAAACCTGATTATAGGCAATTTACTCTTAGTGGTTTTTCTGCACATCCGATGCGGCCTGCCTTTAAGGGGGTGCAATATAAAAGGTGGCGCACGAGAGCAGTCTACTGGTTTCAGACCATGGGCTGCTATGACGCCAATAAGGGCAAGCCTGAGGGCGATCTTAATCCAGCACAGCTGGAAGCTTTCGAGAAGATCGATACTCTGTTTAAAGGCGCTCTTCTGAGTGTTTTTGATGATTCCATTGTGGATTCGTATATGGCGTTTGACAACGGCAAGGACATGTGGGCTGCGCTCGAGGCCAAGTTTGGTGTCTCGGACGCCAGCAGCGAGTTGTACGTCATGGAGCAATTCTATGACTACAAGATGACTGATGAGTGCTCTGTTGTATAGCAAGCTCATGAGCTCGCAAAGGAACTCGAGTACTTTAAGTGTGTGTTGCCGGAGGCATCATTGCCAAGCTTCCACCTTCGTGGAACAATTTTGCTACTTTCCTGAAACACAAGAGACAAGAGTTTTCCGTTGCGGATCTCATTGGTACTCTTGATGTTGAAGAGAAGGCGAGAGCAAATGACACACGTGCTCGAGTTGCCGAGGGAACTTCTAGTGCCCACATGGTACGAAAGAAGAACTTCCAGCCCAACAGGTTCAAAAACAACAAAAACAAAACTCAGGGCAAAGGCAAGTTTGATACAAAGAACAAGCCGTCACATTCTACCAACTTCAAGAAGAATTCCCATAATAAAGGGAAGGGACTTTGCCATGTCTGTGGTGATCCCAATCACTGGGCTCCTGTCGGCGTTCTGGGAATGGGGGTCCCCAGACTTGCCTGCGTGCGGCCCACGGCGTGGCTGAGCCAGCAGGCCGTACGTCCCATCTTCACCAACAAAGCGTCCAAGACCCTTGCGAGGGGCCAAGCCTCGCGAGGCGGACGACGCAAGACCTCCTCTGGAGTGGCCTAGCTAAGCAGGCTCACCAGGAGCGGAGATATCAAGGCGAGGCGAACCTCACAAGGCCCTCGTGACGTGAGCCGTGACGATCGACACCAGGCGGGCGCCAGCGCGCACAACGTCCTTATTTCCTCTTTGGTGCAAAGGGGGCAAGCGCAGCCGCGGAGTACCGAGGCGTCAGGCAAAAGTTACTATTTCGGTGCAACAAGACCAAGACCATGGACTGCAAGACGGAGGTCATCGTGGAGCCCAGAACGACATCACCACCAGAACTTTGTGCAGGCGAAGACTACTTTTGTCAGGATAGCTTGTACTAGCTGCCCCCTTCAAATTAGCCCGCCATTGTTGGCTCACTTGCCGCTCGATATTTGAGAAGAGGACCAGGGCCTCTATAAATAGGACTAGCCACCACCTTAGAGGAGAGAGACCACCCCCCCACACACAAGCTCACCGAGCTCAAGAATGCCTCAACCTCAGGAGGCCGTTCTTTCCTTGTATGGTTCATCATCAGCCCAAGAGACAATCCACCACCACCACATTGGAGTATGGTATTACACCACAACGGTGGCCCGAACCAGTATAAACCCCGTGTCCTTCTGTGTTGTGAGTTCGTCGAGTTCGTCTGCAAGATCTTAGCGAGGTAGAGCATATATCGGTTGGAGGGAAAGAGTTCGCGCACACCCCAGTGTTCGAACCTTAAGGGTTTGCCGGAACCCCACATCCCGACATTTGGCGTGCCAGGTAGGGGTGCACCGTAGCTTCCCTTCCATCAGTTCGTCGCTCTGCCGCTCCGTCGTCTCCATGTCGGACGCTCGCCGCGCTCGAGCTGAGCGTCGGACCGCCCTCGCCGCCCGCATCGCTCAGACGGCTCCCGTCGGCGGGCCGCCTCGTCGTTCTCCGTCCCCCGCCGCCAACGCTGCCACCGGCCCGGTGGGAAACGAGCAGCAGGCATCCTCGCAACATCCTTTGGTGCGGCAGGACAACCGCACTGCTACTCCATCACTCACCCCTGCTGGCTCTTCGTCTCACGCGCACCGCGCTCCCATGGAGGCACGGGCCGCGCTCATCATGGCGAACGAGCTCCTACGTTACTGCCCCGTCGACGACGTCTATGAGGAGTGGCTCGACCGTGTCACCGAGCTTGTCCGTGCCATGGGGGGCTCTCTGGCGGCGTCCCACCTTCTGCCTCCCCCTTAGCAGGCCGCGGGCGACGGGGCTCTTGGCGTGCCTCCACCGCCTTGACCCCAAGACAGCGCCTTGGCGTCAAGGCGCGCGACTCCGCGGCGCGATCCGCCACGCCCGGTGCCCGCGCGTGAAGAGAGGAGCTGCCAAGAAATCCCGCGGCCGCGAGAAGCTGCACCAGCGCTCCCCGCGCCACCTTGTCAAGACCGTGTGCCGCCTGCAGTGGCACAACGCGGACCTCGCCAAGACCAAGCTCCGCCCCCGAAGCGCCCCAGCAACCACGGCATGCTGCCGCGCCTTCACCCCTGAGCTGCGTAGCGTTGCCTGGCCAGGCAAGTTCAAGCCAGATCTGCCTCCTCGGCACGACGGCACCGCTGACCCCTCGGAGTTCCTGCAGCTCTATGAGTTGAGCATCGAAGCGGCCAACGGCGACGAAAAAGTCATGGCGAACTGGTTTCCCATGGCACTCAAGGATGGGGCCCGCTCCTGGCTCCTGAACCTACAGCACGGCTTGATCTCCTCCTGGGACAAGATGCGCGACCGCTTCGTCGCCAATTTCCAGGGCACTCGTGACCGCCCACCGGTCGCGGGCGACCTACGCCGCATCAAGCAACAGCCAGGAGAGACCCTCCAGAACTACATCCAGTGCTTCAACAGCACCCGCCTCAAGATCCCCAAGGTCACGGACGAGGCCATCATCTCCGTGTTTTCCGACAGCGTCCGCGGCGTCAAGATGAAGGAAGAGTTGGCTATCCATGAGGAGCTTTGCACATCTCAGGAGCTGTTCAACCTAGCGACTAGGTGCGCAAGAGCTGAGGAGGGGCGCATCTCTCTCCTTGAGCTGCCAGCTGCAGGAGTGGAGGAAAAGAAGGCCAAGGCCAAGGACGTGAAGCGCAAAAAGGCAGTAGTGCTCGCAGCAGAGCCCGACACCAAGCGAGGCAGAGATCAGTCCGAGTCATCCAAGAACGGCCGCCCATTCTGTGCCTTCCACAACCTGAACACCCACAACACTAGCGACTGTCAAGAGATCAGAGCCATTCGAGAAAGACGCTTCGGCCGACGCCCCGAGCGCAATGACCGGGGCTACGTCCGCAGAGGAGGACGCGGAGGCGGACGCTGGGACGACCGTGGCCCATGCCAGGAGTGGCATGACCGGCCTTGTGAGGACCGCTGACAGGACCAACCTCACGAGGGCGCCTGGAGGGACCCGCCTCGTGAGGATCGCCCCCAGGGCAGCGCTGATCTTCCCCTGTTGCCGCCGCCAAGGAGGAACGACGACCACTACCAGGACGAGGGGGCTGGGGGCTTCCAGGAGCCGTGCGTGGTCACTTATATCTTGGGCGGCGCTCAGGCCCCAGCCTCTCAGCGCATCTTCAAATAGTTCTCTTGCGAGGTGAACGCGTCGCTCCCCAAGCTCGAGGCCACGCACCCGCTCTGGTAGTCCCAATGCGCCATCACCTTCAGCTCGGCCGACCAGCTCAAGTGCGCAGCCACCGCTGGCACACTCCCTATGTTGTGCTTCCCAGTCATCAGCAATGTGCAAGTCACAAAGACTCTCATCGACGGTGGCGCTGGGCTCAACATCCTATCCGCTGACACGTTCGACAACCTTCAAGTGCCCTATGAGTAGCTCCAGCCAACCAAGCCTTTCTCAGGAGTGACTGACGGTTCCACCACACCAATAGGGCAAGTCCGCCTACCTGTCACCTTCGGGGAGCGCAAGAATTACCGCATCGAGCTCATCGACTTTGATGTCGCGCACATCCGCCTGCCGTACAATGCCATCCTTGGGTATCCAGCCCTGACCAAGTTCATGGCAGTCACTCACCACGGCTACAACGTTCTCAAGATGCCAAGAAGCGAGGGGTCATCACGGTCTCATGTGAAGAAAGGGATGCGGTGTGCTCCCTTGAGCGTGCCTTCCAAGCCGCAGTAATCGACAACCCTGACATCAAAAGTGAAGGCCCTCCGGAGACCATCCCCAAGAAGAAGCTACCACGCCGTGCAGGACCCCAAGAAGATGGCGTCACATCAGGAGCCTCGTCAGGATCGGCGCCCGCTCCAGGGGCGTCTCCCTCCACCACATAGGAAAGCATGCCCGACGCCCTCCTCAGGCAAGGCTCGGGGGCTCTCTTCTGGAGGGCCTCAGACCTTGCCAATCTCACGAGGGAGGCGCTTGGGCACCACTTGAAAGCGTGCTTCATGGTACGTGTTCCTCAGGAGAGCATGGGGCAAGGAATGCCCACCACCCAGGAGTTCATCACCAAGGCCACCCAAGAGCTACAAGACACAAGAGCCATGCGTGGCGACAACCGCTCACAGAGTGTGGCTCACCACCTAGATGAGGGTGCTGAGCTACGCGCCTGCATCAACATCCCAGGGCTCAACAGGGCCGCATCTCAGGAACGCTTCTGGCCATCATGCGCGGGCTGCTGTGAGGGTCCACCACACAGCTTCGTTCGCATGCCCTTCGGCTTGCCGAGCGTGGCGACGGCCCATCAGCGCAATGTGCGACAAGTCCTGGCGGCTCAGGAGGCCAGGTTCCACGTCGTTCTGAAGGAGATGGCAACGGCCTTCAGGGAACCTCCTAAGCCCTTAGAGCCTCCCGAGGCTCAGGGTCCCGGTGGCTCATGAGGAGTCATTCCTTCAACGCGTGGCTTCAGCTGCACCAGCTCTACTTCGTCTACAGACCCAGGTGACATCTTTCAAGTTCATTTAAGCTGGGAGCGCCCCTCGGGCTACACTATTCCCACACCACGTGGGTCCGTCTCTGTGGCATGTATCCCTTCTGCTTATATTTCTAAGCTTACCTCGTTGGGGGCGCCCCTCGGGCTGCATCATCCCCACGCCGCTCGGGCCAGACCCAGTGGCATGTACCTTCCTGCATTTATCTCAGACAATCTGCTGTTCATGCTTAACCTGCCAACTGCTATCACCTGTTTGATCACCGCCCGCCACGGGTCTGTTCGCCCCATGCAATTTGCTTGCACGTTAAAAGGGGGGCTCCTGAGCATCGCAACTCAGGAGCTCTTACTGGCTCTCCAGCCCTCACCCCTGGCCTTGACCACAGGATCGCGACCTGGCATACCAGCGGTGGCTGAGCTCACTTGAGGGCCGGTACCTGAGGATGTAGAGTGCTTGCATCTAACCGCCTTGCAGGGACATACAGTCACCAAGACTCAAGACCAGGCGCAACCCGCCTTGAGGTAGGGCCTCGTGAGTCCTGCGCCGGCTCACGAGTGCCCAGATAGACCTCGCAGCCCTGCCGTGCAAGCAACGTGTCAGGGTGGGCTTGAACACGCCCCGGGGGCTCCTCCCTGAGGGGGGCCGCCATCCCATGCCCAAGTGGAAGCTCCATGCTCTGCGCTGGCTGTCGACACTGCCGAGGAGCGGCTATGCCCGTGCACAAGCGGAAGCATTATGCTTCGCGTTGGTGATAAACAACTGAGGGCGACCCCACGGTCGTACCAACCTCAGGGAGCCCAGAGCTCAGCGCCCAGCCTCACCACGACGCCTCCCCTCGGGAGAGTCGCGCGAGGGGGCTGGGCACGGGGGCTGCGCTCGGGTCACGCCCAAGCGCACGCCACCAACCAGGTCCCCCGGACCTGGGCGTCGCGCACCCCTCCCGAGGCCTCGGCGAGGGCAGGTATGGAAATTGTTTGAATGTCAAGGGGGACTCCTGAGCATCGTGACTCAGGAGCCTAACTGGTCACGTAGCCCCTCACTCCTTGGTCCGCCCTGGTCTTCGGTCGGCCCAACGGCGGTTGAGGCATGCGCGGGGCCGGGCTCTGCCGACGTAGAACATTAATCTATCCTCACGAACTCTCCCTATATGCTGTTTGCACGTCAAGGGGGACTCCTGAGCATCGCGACGCAGGAGCCTAACTGGTCACGTAGCCCCTCACTCCTTGGACCGTCCTGGTCTCCGGTCGGCTCAACGGCGGTTGAGGTATGCGCGGGGTCGGGCTCTGCCGACGCAGAACAAGGCAAATAAGGAAGGAAAACACAGAATCTCAAAGCAAATATTACAAGCATACTGTTCTCACAATATCAAATGAAAATTCTAAATGCCTCCACGAGGCCTGATGTATGTCGCATGAATGAAATAAGGAGAATAGCCGCAGGTCACCCGTGGATGTCGCCGTTGCCTGTGGAAGGAGCTCCCCTGTGGGCGACGATGTCCTCACCTTCGCCACCAGCCGCAGGATCCGCGGCATCACCAGACAGAGGATCGGAGACATAGCCGTGGAATTTCCCCAGCAAAGCCTCCACTTGACCTTGAACAGCTGCGGCGGCGGTTTCGTAGAGATCTTCAGCCACAGGCTCCAGCAGCTCGTCAAGCTGGGCGTTGGGGTCGTGGAGGTGCAGATGGCTGAGGACGCGGGTAAGTGCGGCTGAAGACAGAACGTGAGCTTCCGCCTCCGCCATGGGACCGAGGCCCTCAACAACCTCCTCAAGAGCCTTCACCACGAGAGGAAGCAGCTGGGCGGGGCCGTCATCGTCAGTATCCAGTGGCTTCTCCAGGCCATGCTCGTAGAGTGTCCTCAGCGCCTTTCGAGATCTCTTCTCGAGATCGGCGAAGGCCACACGGTCTTCGGCCAGGACCCGCGCCTTGGTGTTGATATCGGCCTCCTTCGCCCCCATCTTCTGCTCCAGCTCCTCCAACCGGTTGCGCTCGGCAACCTACCTCTTCCCCAGCTTTGCCAGCTCAGCATCACAGTTCTTGACGGCTTCCTCCCGGGCCTTCATCTCCTTCTCCTCTGCTTCACGGCGGCGCGCCTCTTCGGCGTGCTTATCGTGCAGGCTCTGCAACTCGCCCTCCAGCGCTTGGCAGCGGTCACGGGCGGCCTTGGCTTCTTTCAGCGCCGCCTCACGATCGGCTGCACCATCGACGGCTCCTTGCTTCTCTCTCTCGGAAGCCGCAACAGCCTGGCCCAGCGCCGCACGTACTGCCAGGTCAGAATGAAGCCACCCGGAGGCCAACTCCAGACGCCCAGCCACCAGGCGTGGGTCAACGCTCAGGAGGTCCGCCTGCAGTTGGGTCATCTCTGAAAGGGCATGCTCCAAGACGGCAGCAGGAGCGGAAGAACCAAGGAGTGGAGGCGCAGCAGTAGGAGGAAGCGACATCATCACCATGGCTTGGGAGACCGCGGGTTCCAGAGTAGTTGGGACCTCATCAGCCGCGCCAAGTACCGGCACCTCCAGAGCTAGCGGGGCCATGGGGGTTGACTCCATGCGGCGGAGCTCTTCTTGGGCCCGCGAAGATGACCGGGCTGGGGAGTCATGGGCGATGTTGCCTCCTTGCTCCGCGGAGGGAGGCACAACTATCTTACCCTCCTTCCTCTTCTTCGCCGAAGATGTCGGCCTGATCAACCAAAGGCGAGCGTCAGAAAAAAAACAAGCACCCGCACGGACCGAGCGAAGTTCGAAACACCTACCGGTCCACCGCAAGGTACTCCACCTTTCGCTTGTGAAGCTTGAGGCCCGACAGCATCGGGACCTGAGGAGCAGGCACTCGGGCTCCGGTGGCGCCATGCGGTACGGAGGCAGAACCGGATCCAGCCCCAGGAGGTGTTGGGGTGGAGGCGGCACCATGGTCCACCAGCGACGACCTACCCTTCGTCGGGACGAGGGGTTGCTCCTTCCCTCCTTGGTAGGCGTCGGCCTCGGCAGCATCAGGAAGGGCGCGGAGAATCTCGGCCTTGCTCGGAGGGGAGGTCTCCTCCACCTCCTCCGGGGTCTCCTCAGAGTCCTCCTCCTCCTCCCCCTCTCCACAGGACTCGCCAGAAGACACCTCCACCGACTTCTGCGTCGAAGGAGCTCCCGAACGCACTGGCGGCACCAGCCCGCGCGCATCAAAAGTCGGCCTAGAGGCGACGAATTCCTCCCGGTCCCTGCGTTGGAACAGGGGAATGAAGGCGCTAGGCGGGTACTCCTGGTTGTCTCCAACTATGAGGCACAGGACGGCGTCCAGTTCATCGTCAGGCAGGTCCCCCGGCCTCAGGCGGGCCTTGTTTTCCCCTCCTTCAAGCTGCCAGAAGGGGCGCACGCGCGCCTGGAGTGGGGCGACCCGCAACGTCAAGAACTCCCTAAGGAGCATCGCTCCCATTATTTTGGCCGCCCTCACATTGCCCGGCTTCAGGTCAGTCATCATCTGCTCCAACACTAACGATGCCCCGCTCATCGACAAGCTCCTCCCTGGGCCACTCCTTGCCTTGCCGGGGCGCCTTCGTCGGCAACGCCAGGCATGGATGGGCGAGCTTGGCGTCCACCATGACCTACTTGGATCGAATGTTATCGGCCCTCTTCCCGGTGCTTGATATCGAGTTGGCCTTGCCGGACGCAACGAAGTTGGCGCATCCAGAAATGTGACCCTCGCTGACACGAAGGAAGAAGAAGTGGCGCAGGAGCGCCACGGAAGGCATCACGCCCAGGTACGCCTCACAGTAGTAGGCAAAGATGGACATGAGGAGGACATAGTTGGGGTAGAGATGCAACGCCTGCAGCCCATAGTGGTCGAGGACTTCATAGAAGAAATCAGAGAAGGGAGGAACCAACTCGACGGCAACGCTGCTCGAAAAGAAGGGGAAGAAGGTGCTTCCCTCAGGCTCCGGCTCGTTGGAGGTAAGCCGGAGCTCCGTCTTCCCCCACTCGTTGCTCTCTCCCGCCGTCAGCAGGCGCACGGAAGCAAGGCTCTTCTCTGTGACAGTGGGTGCCTCAAGAGCGGGCTCGTACCAAGCCGGGGACGAGGAAGTACTGACCTTGCACGGTGCCATGGGCGGCAGATGTAGAGCGAGGCCGAAGCAGATCTGTAGGTAGCGGCGGCGAAGAGCAAGAAAGGGGATCTGGAGCGAGGCGAGGAAGAAGCAATGAAGGCAAGTGCCGCCCGCGCCAGCCTTTTGTCAGGTCAAGCAGTTGCCGAAACAACGTGGGGAAGCGGAGACGCTCATGTCCAATCAACCCCCACGCGTCAACCAAGCCCGCAGGCTTTCGGGGCCTGCGGTGCTCCGAACTTGACCCTTGGCTTCGCCGCGAAGCCAAGCCCGAGCGCACCTTGGGCCCGGGGGCTACTGTCGGCGTTCTGGGAACGGGGGTCCCCATACTTGCCTGCCTGCGGCCCGCAGCATGGCTGAGCCAGCAAGCCGTACGACCCATCTTCACCAACAAAGCTCCCAAGACCCTCGCGAGGGGCCAAGCCTCGCGAGGTGGACGATGCAAGACCTCCTCTGGAGTGGCCTAGCTAGGCTGGCTCACCAGGAGCGGAGATGTCAAGGCGAGGCGAACCTCACGAGGCCCTCGTGACGTGAGCTGTGACGATCGACACCAGGCGGGCGCCAGCGCGCACAGCGTCCTTGTTTCCTCTTTGGTGCAAAGGGGGCAAGCGCAGCCGCGGAGTACCGAGGCCTCAGGAAAAGGTTGCCATTTCGGTGCAACAAGACCAAGACCATGGACTACAAGACGGAGGTCATCATGGAGCCCAGAATAGCGTCACCACCAGAACTTTGTGCAGGCGAAGACTACTTTTGTCAGGATAGCTTGTACTAGCTGTCCCCCTTCAAATTAGCCCGCCATTGTTGGCTCAATTCCCGCTCGATATTTGGGAAGAGGACCAAGGCCTCTATAAATAGGACTAACCACCACCTTAGAGGAGAGAGACCACCCCCCACACACAAGCTCACCGAGCTCAAGAACGCCTCAACCCCAGGAGGTCGTTCTTCCCTTGTATGGTTCATCATCAGCCCAAGAGGCAATCCACCACCACCACACTGGAGTATGGTATTACACCACAACGGTGGCCCGAACCAGTATAAACCCCGTGTCCTTCTGTGTTGTGAGTTCGTCCGCAAGATCTTAGCGAGCTAGAGCGTAGATCGGTTGGAGGGAAAGACTTCGCGCCACCCCAGAGTTCGAACCTTAAGGGTTTGCCGGAACCCCACATCCCGACAGCTCCGAAGTGTCCTAACCACTTTGAGGAGCACGAACATGAGAAGAGCGGTAAGTCCACCAATGTTGTCATCGATGATACTGATATGGAGGAATCTGGGTACAGTATTCTTCCTATCATCCTTTCAGTATTTCAATCTCCTGATTGGTTGATTGACACCGGTGCCAATGTACATATTTGTGCTGACGCCTCCATGTTTTCTTCTTGCCAGGTCACAGGGACTTTTCCCGTGCTGATGGGGAACGGGTCACATGCCATCATTCAAGGTGTTGGTATGGCCGATCTGAAGTTTACTTCGGGGAAGACCGTGCGTCTGAAGAACGTTCATCATGTGCCATCCATCAATAAAAATCTCGTTAGTGGTTCCCGTTTATGTCGAGATGGTTTTAAGTTGGTTTTCGAATCCAATAAAGTTGTAATTTCTAAGTATGGACAATTTGTTGGAAAAGGCTATGAGAGCGGAGGCTTGTTTCGCCTGTCTTTGTCAGATATTTGCACTAAAGTTATTAATAATGTTTTCCACAATAATGAGTCTGATATTTGGCATTCACGATTGTCACATTAACTTTGGTTGCATGACGCGGCTAGCCAATATGAATTTAATTCCGAAAATCTCTACTGTCAAAGGCTCCTAGTGCCAAGTATGTCTGCAAGCTAAGCAACCTCACAAGTCCCATAAGAGTGCAGAGACAAGAGACTTGGCGCCACTAGAGCTTATACATTCTGATCTTTGTGGGATGAATGGCATGTTGACAAAAGGTGGAAAGAGATACTTCATGATGTCGATTGATGACTCCACTAGATATTATTATGTGTATCTTCTGAAATCGAAAGATGAGGCTTTAACTTTCTTCAAAAACTATAAAGCTGAGGCAGAGAACCAACTTGATCGGAAAGTTAAACGGCTTAGGTCCGATCATGGTGGAGAGTATTTTTCCAATGAATTTGATCTGTTTTGTGCGGAACACGGTATAATCCATGAGAGGACGCCTCCCTACTCACCTCAGTCAAATGGGGTAGCCGAAAGAAAGAACTGAACTCTAACTGATATGGTTAACACCATGTTAGGCACATCGGGTCTCTCCAAGGAATGGTGGGGGGAGGCGCTAATGACTGCGTGTCATGTCCTAAACCGAGTTCCCACAAAGCATAAGACCATGACTCCATTGGAGGAATGGGAAAGGAAAAGGTTGAAACTCTCTTACCTACATACTTGGGGTTGTTTGGCGAGAGTCAATATACCAATTCCAAGAAGCACAAGCTTGGACCAAAAACCGTGGATTATATTCTTCTGGGCTATGCTTTTCATAGCATTGGTTATAGATTTTTGATAATAAAATCTGAGGTATCCAACATGCATGTTGGTACGATTATGGAGTCGAATGATGCAACTTTCTTTGAGGACATATTTCCTATGAAGGATATGTTGAGTTCATCAAATCAGGAGATACCTACTCCATCTAGTGAGGAATTCACTATAATTCCTGAACCCACCATTGCAATGGAACACGTTGAGAATCCCGTTGAGGGTGACAATGGAACTCATGCGAGGAGTAAGAGACAGAGGACTGCAAAGTCCTTTGGTGATGATTTCATTGTGTACCTCGTGGATGACACACCCAAGACTATTTCAAAAGCCTATGCATCTCCCGATGCTGACTACTGGAAGGAAGTTGTTCGTAGCGAGATGGATTCCATCTTAGCTAACGGAACCTGGGAGATCATTGACCGTCCTTATGGGTGCAAACCTGTAGGATGTAAGTGGGTGTTCAAGAAGAAGCTTAGACCTGATGGTACAATTGAAAAGTACAAGGCAGGGCTTGTTGCTAAGGGTTATACCCAGAAAGAAGGTGAATACTTCTTTGATACTTACTCACCCGTGGCTAGACTGACCACAATTCGGGTGCTACTATCACTGGCTTCCTCACATGGTCTTCTCATTCATCAAATGGATGTTAAGACGGCTTTCCTCAATGGAGAGTTGAAGGAGGAAATTTACATGGATCAGCCAGATGGTTTTGTAGTACCTGGTCAGGAAGGAAAGGTGTGCAAGTTATTAAAGTCTTTATATGGCCTTAAACAAGCTCCTAAGAAGTGGCATGAGAAGTTTGAAAGAACATTAACTGCTGTCGGCTTTGTAGTAAATGATGGTGACAAGTGTGTGTACTATCGCTATGGTGGGGGCGAATGAGTTATTCTTTGTCTGTATGTCGACGACATACTGATCTTTGAAACCAAACTCGTGAAGGAAATATGCCCTAGAGGCAATAATAAAGTTGTTATTTATATTTCCTTATATCATGATAAATGTTTATTATTCATGCTAGAATTGTATTAACCGGAAACTTAGTACATGTGTGAATACATAGACAAAAAGAGTGTCACTAGTATGCCTCTACTTGACTAGCTCGTTAATCAAAGATGGTTAAGTTTCCTAGCCATGGACAATAGTTGTCATTTGATGAACGGGATCACATTATTAGAGAATGATGTGATTGACTTGACCCATCCGTTAGCTTAGCACTTTGATCGTTTAGTTTACTACTATTGCTTTCTCCATAACTTGTACATGTTCCTATGACTATGAGATTATGCAACTCCCGAATACCGGAGAAACACTTAGTGTGCTATAAAACGTCACAACGTAACTGGGTAACTATAAAGATGCTCTACAAGTGTCTCCGATGGTGTTTGTTGAGTTGGCATAGATCGAGATTAGGATTTGTCACTCCGTGTATCGGAGAGGTATCTCTGGGCCCTCTCGGTAATGCACATCACTATAAGCCTTGCACGCAATGTGACTAATCAGTTAGTTACGGGATGTTGCATTACGAAACGAGTAAAGAGACTTGCCGGTAATGAGATTGAACTAGGTATTGAGATACCGACGATCAAATCTTGGGCAAGTAACATACCGATGACAAAGGGAACAACGTATGTTGTTATGCAGTCTAACCGATAAAGATCTTCGTAGAATATGTAGGAACCAATATGAGCATCCAGGTTCCGCTATTGGTTATTGACCGAAGAGTCTCGGTCATGTCTACATAGTTCTTGAACCCGTAGGGTCCGCGCACTTAACGTTCGGTGACGATCGGTATTATGAGTTTATTTGTTTTGATGTACCGAAGGTAGTTCGGAGTCCCGGATATGATCAAGGACATGACGAGAAGTGCCGGAATGGTCGAGACATAAAGATTGATATATTAGAAGCCTATGTTTGGACATCGGAATGGTTCCGGGTGAGTTCGGGCATATACCGGAGTACCGGGAGGTTACCGGAACCCCCCGGGAAGTATATGGGCCTTATTGGGCCATAGTGGGAGAGAGGAGAAGGGAGCCTAGGAGGGGGCTCCCCCCCAAGCCGAATCCGAATTGGGTGGGGGGCCGGCCCCCCTTCCCTTTCCCCTCTCCCCCCTTGGGCGCGCCATAGAGGGGCCGACCCTCCCCCTCCTCCACTCTTTTATATACGGGGGAGGGGGGCACCCCATAGACACATAAGTTGATTGTTTAGCCGTGTGTGGTGCCCTCCTCCACAGATTTCCACCTCAGTCATATCGTTGCAGTGTTTAGGCGAAGCCCTGCGTCGGTAGCTTCATCATCACGGTCATCATGCCGTCGTGCTGACGAAACCCTCCCTCGACACTCAGCTGGATCTAGAGTTCGCGGGACGTCACCGAGCTGAACGTGTGCAGATCGCGGAGGTGCCGTACCTTCGGTGCTAGGATCGGTCGGATCGTGAAGACGTACGACTACATCAACCGCATTGTCATAACGCTTCCGCTTACGGTCTATGAGGGTACGTGGACAACACTCTTCCCCTCTCCTTGCTATGCATCACCTAGATGGATCTTGCATCTTGCGCGTGCGTAGGAATTTTTTTGAAATTACTGCGTTCCCCAACAACTTGATTAATCAAGGAGGTTAAGGATTTCTTATCTCGTTGCTTTGAGATGAAGGATCTAGGAGTAGTTGATGTTATCTTAAACATCAAGCTATTGAGAGATGAGAATGGTGGGATCACACTGCTTCAATCTCTCTATGTGGAAAAGATCTTGAGTCGTTTTAGGAATAGCGACTGCACGCCTTCTCCAACTCCATATGATGCTAGTGTGTTGCTTCGAAAGAATCGACGGATTGCTAGAGATCAACCGAGTTATTCTCAGATTATTGAATCGTTTATGTATTTGGCGAGTGCCACGAGGCCTGACTTTTTTTTCCTGTGAGCAAGCTAAGTCGGTTTGTGTCAAAAGCGGTGAAAGGATCGATATGGTTGACTAGAGGGGGGGGTGAATAGGCAACTAACAATTTTTAACTTTTCTTTACCAAATTAAACTCTGCATCAAAGTAGGTTGTCTAGATGTGCAACTAGGTGAGCAAGCTATATGATGCAATAACAACAAGCAACCAAGCAAGCAAGAGAAGTAACAGTAAAGAGATTGCACGAGTAAAGGTAAGAGATAACCAAGAGTGGATCCGATGAAGAAGAGGATGTGTTACCGAAGTTCCTTCCTTTTGAGGGGAAGTACGTCTCCGTTAGAGCGGTGTGGAGGCACAATGCTCCCCAAGAAGCCACTAGGGCCACCGTATTCTCCTCACGCCCTCACACAATGCGAGATGTCGTGATTCCACTATTGGTGCCCTTGAAGGCGGCAACCGGACCTTTACAAACAAGGTTGGGGCAATCTCCACAACTTAATCGGAGGCTCCCAACAATACCACGAAGCTTCACCACAATGGACTATGGCTTCATGGTGACCTCAACCGTCTAGGGTGCTCAAACACCCAAGAGTAACAAGATCCGCTAGGGATGAGTGGGGGAATCGAAAATCCCTTGGTGGAAGTGTAGATCGGGGCCTTCTCAACCACTCCCGAGCAAATCAATAAGTTTTATTGGCTAGAAAGATAGATCGGGCGAAAATGGAGCTTGGAGCATTAATGAAGCTTGAGGGGGAAGAGGTAAGTCAATGGGGAAGAAGGGGACCCCCTTTTATAGTGGGGGCAACAATCCAACCGTTGCCCCACCAACCAGCCCCGCACAGGGCGGTAGTACTGCTAGGGGGGACGGTACTACCGCTGAGCCAACGGTACTGCCGCTCCAGCAAGCGGTACTGCCGCGCAGAGGAGAGCAGTAGGGATCTGGACCCAGCGCGGTACTACCGCGGTGGTAAGGGCGGTACTACCGCTCCGAAATGGTACTACCGCCTCTACTGCCGCAACTAGTGCCGCAAAACCCGACACGAGAAAAAGAGCCCTTGAGTCGAGGCGGTAGGAGCCAGACAGCCCAGCGGTAGTACAGCTGCGGGGTCACCGGCGGTACTACCGCTGCGGAGCGGTACTACCGCTTGTGACCCTTCGGCGGTACTACCGCTGGGACACAGACAAGAGAGAGAAGATCTCTCCGTCGAGGCTGAGGACGAGGCGGTGGTGCCAGGCAGGCCAGCGGTAGTACCGCTGTGGAGTCACCGGCGGTACTACCGCTGTGGAGCGGTACTGCCGCTTGTGACTCCTCAACGGTACTACCACTGGGTTGCGCGGTACTACCGCTGGAACCCAGACAGGACACAAAAAGGAGAAGAAATCTCTCCAACGAAGTGGACGAGCTCTGAGGGTGAGAAGCTGATGTGTACGTGTTGATTCCACCCAAGCAATACCCCAGCGGACCCCCTCTTGATAGAACGGTGCCCTCTACGCAACTAGTCCACCGAAAGAGCTACACCGTCTTGAATGACACTCCGAAGGGAAGAAAACGTCTCGTGCCAAGGATGAATCTGTGAACTACTCAAAGCACATGATTAGTCCGCAAACCTGTTGTCATCAATCACCAAAACTACATCGAGAGAGATATACCTCAACAACCGGGAGATGATCATTGGAATGCACTTGAGAGAGTTATGCGCTATTTGAAAGGCACCGCGAGCTATGAGATTCACTACACCGGGTATCCAAGGGTACTAGAGGGTTATAGTGACTCAAATTAGATATCTGATGCTGATGAGATTAAGGCCACAAGTGGTTACATTTTTACACTTGGTGGTGGCGCTGTTTCCTGGAAGTCTTGCAAGCAGACCATCTTAACGAGGTCAACTATGGAAGCAGAACTCACATCATTAGACACTGCCACTTTTGAAGTAGAGTGGCTTCGTGAGCTCTTGATGGACTTACCTATGATGGGAAAACCAATACTCCCTATCCTGATGAACTGTGATAATCAAATTGTGATCATCAAGATAAACAGTTATAAGGACAATATGAAATCCTTAAGGCATGTGAAGAGGAGACTAAAATATGTCAGAAAACTGAGGAACTCTGGAGTTATTACGTTGGATTATATCCAAACGTCGAAAAGCTTGGCAGATCCCTTCACAAAGGGTCTATCACGTAATGTGATAGATAATGCATCGATGGATATGGGTCTGAGACCCACCGCATGAGTTGTCCATAGTGGTAACCCACTCTATCTGATTGGCGATCCTGTGAAGTAGAAGTGAGACACAAGCTCTTGGTCAGCTGAGAGGAGAGTATCCCTATTTTAATTATCCCACTCCGTGAAGATGCAATACTCTCTTGATCTGCATGGCAGGTTGATACTTACCTTAATGTGTTCCAAGTGACTTATTTGGGTAAGCAGAGATGTTGTCCTGTAGAGCATCCCCTGAGGAACACACCTATATGAATTTGACTGTTAACGTCGCAGTCTGTGAGAATTGGGTGTTCTTTAATAAATTCATGAAAGGCCCTGGAGTATGACGTATACGCTCCACCCGCAGGGAAGCCTTGCGGCAGCCCAGTATCAATCAAGAATTTGCATGAAACTAGTTTCGCAGAAAACTTGTAGTTCAAGGCACAGTCTACTATTCAAGTTATGATCTAGTGTAGCATAAAACTCTAAGTGGAAGTTCAACTTCACAGTCCCCACTAAGCACCGGTATATAAACAATGTTTTGAAACTAAATGATGAGATGTGCCAATGAGACTTTGTGGGGGATTGTTGAAATTTTGCTAGTAGGCCTTTAGCCCAAAACCCAACTAAAATTCTGAAATTCTCTTGGCCCATTCATGCACACATGTGATTGGAGTGAGTGAGACTAGAGTTTAGTCCCACCATGGAAGTTGAGAGAGACTTGCACCTCTTTATAAGGTGAGCTTTTTTATCACTTGTATGAGCATCAGAAGATGAGACCTACACGCGCGCTCCTCCTCCCCGCTCGCCTCGTCACGACGCGGCGTGGCGCGACGCGACGCTGGTTGCTGAGTTGAGCCGAGCCGAGGACAGAGCTATGCACGTTGTTTATATTTTTGCTGCTCGAGAAAATTAATGAGTCATTAATTAATAATTAACGGACGGGTTGATTACTGAACCGTTTCCGATTCTTTTGGATCATGACGACTCAGACGTGGGGTTTACTCCCACGACCTACCCGGTCCGCACTATATAGTCAGGCAGACGTCTACCCTAGCCGCCGCCGCTTCGTATGGTTTCGCACCACCGTTCCAGATCATTGCGCCGCCAAGCAAGTCTTCTCCATCCCCCCTTTCGACGTGCACCGGGAGAAGGGACAACAGGCCTCCGGAATCCCGCTTCTCGTGATCCTGTACGGGAGAGGGGCGATCAGGTTTTTTGGGGAGCGTACTCACACGACTGCTGGCAGGGACGCCTTCGCGAATGACGACTTCTTCCCCGACCTCGGCAACCTCATCCTCGACGACATGGGTGACAACATCAACACTGGCGGTGCTGTTTCCGCTGCACCGTATGTGATTCTATTCTTCTTGTTTAAGATCGTGGTAAAATTCGTGTTTTTAGTATGTGCCCCAAATGTGATCTATTCATATACTATACTAGTTCGCATGATTAGTTCAATCTCTATAATTGATGTCATGATTTATTTTTTGTTTATTTGAATTAAATTTTATAGTAATTTGCTCATATTTCCAACACTACATTCGGCAAATGTGTAACAAATACTCTCTTCCGCATTCGACGTGGCCGCGAAAGCTTGCTGCTGGCCGACGGCCGCAATGATACCCTCCTCGGAAGCACAAATCTCCTAGTGTGGTGGCCACTGCCCTCGCACAAGGCAAAATTTCCCTTTGTGCTGTCAGCGAGTACCCAAAGCGCCACGTGCGGCCAGCGCCACCGTGCCTGTAGGTACGTCGTTGCATCTGTGGATGTGTCGCCGCGCTCCTTGATATCCTTGTCGCGGCCATCGAGGGTTGTCGCCCCGGCCGCAATAACCAGAGGAGGCCGCCGCCACCGGCATGTCTAGGCCTCATATGACCTGGTTGTCACCGTCCGTGCCACCATACCTCCTCGGCCGCTGGGCACCGTTGCCTTCGGCAGCCCGCCCTTGGACAATTATGTACTTTCTCCGTTTCAAAATATAAGTCTGTTTTAAAATTTCAATATGAAATACATACGGAGTAAAATGAATAAATTTACATTTTAAAATATGCGTACATACATCTGTATGTAGTTTTTATTAAAATTTTAAAAGGACTTATATTTAGAAACGAAAAGAATAGTATCTCTACTATTTAAAATGAACGTAAGATTCTCATTTCGCCTTTTTCCCCATCACCCATTAGTCCAACTTTCCCACGTATATGATAACCAATCATCTTAATTTACTTACCTTGTAAACCAATTCTACTTTAATTTACTTATCAATCTTCTAATCAAAATATAAGGTAATTCACGATCAGAATTTAATGAACATTTATTTACACAATCGCATTATTATTGATAGATAAATCACAAGCTAACATACTAGAATATTTATATCCCGTTGCAACGCACATGCATTGTTCTACAGAGTAAATAAAAATGGAGGTAGGCATATCAGTTGAACAGACTGAAAAAGGCCCCCCACGTCGCCCCCCACCCCCGCGTGGCGGCCGGGAGGCTCCCAGATCCCATCGGCCGGACTCCACCTCTCCTCCTCCTCCTCCTCCTCCTCCTCCTCCCTCGCCGCCGCCCAAGGGCACGGCCAGGCGAAGCCTTGCCGTCGCCGGCGGCGGCGGGGACTCGTGGTCCTCCCGCTCGTGTGGGGCTGGCGCGGGCCGGCGCCCCCGGGCCGGAGCGTGGCGCCGGGCCGGACGCCACAGCGGGTGGTGGCGGCGCTTCGGCGATTCCGTTTCCCCCGCGGCAGGCGGCTTCGCGGTCTGGTGCGTCGCGGTCGCCAGGGACGGCGGCGGCGTGACCAGATGGGTTCGCGGTGGCACGGCCAGATCTGGGCCTAGGCGTGGGCCTTGGTCGCTGGATTGCCGTCGGCGCGGTGGCGGGTGCGATTCGTTGCCAGCTGGACGGATCCGCCGAGACTCTACCCTTGTCTGGTCCTTGACAGCGCGGTCAACTCTGGGGAAAACCCTAGATCTCCTTGGGATCAAGCGATGGCGGTGCTTTTGCGTCGTAGTCCCTCTTCAGGGCATCGTTTTGGAGTTTACTTCGGTTGAAGGGACCAGCGACGCTGGCGGCGCACGTCTAGTGGAGCAACTGCCGATGAAAATCGCGCCGACTACGGTCATGGCGGACGATGGCGGCGTCTTAGATGTCGTTCCCTTGTCGAGGCATCGTTGTTGCAGTTTGCGTCATCAGGCTCGGGATGCTCCGGGGGAAGCCCTAGATCTGGGTCTTCCGGATCGGACGATAATGACGTTTATCGCTTTCCCTCTTGTGGGCATCATTTTGGAGCAAGTGCTGGCTGAAGGGATGGTGGAGTGGTGCTTCATCCCACTCATTGAGGGCGGCGGATATCTGCGGCATGGCGCTGTGGAGACTCGGCGTCCGATGCATGGCGATGGACTCGCGCGGGAGGAGGTAGCTGTCTGGCATCATGGTGATGTCGATGGCAGAGTTGCCAGACAAGATAGAAACATCAATATCTGCTCTGAAGACGGACATGTGGAAGATGGCGGCGACGACACATGCGAGTGCATCAGACCGGTTTGTTCCCTAGACCCGGCATGTGTCTCAGCTGGGGCTTCCAGCTTTTGATGTAGGCTTAGGTGAGTGGTTTGGGTAGTGGTCCAGCTAGCACCCCTTCATCATATGGATAGGAGTAGCAGCAAATGTTGCTAAGATGACGGTTTCAGGTATATTGTTGTAATACTTTGTAAGGTCCTCATGCATCTTCAGATGCAGAAGCCGAGGGTCATCCTCCTTTTAAAATAATCAGTTGAACAGCGCGGCTGTGCTTTGGTACTTCTTTCACCCTACCATTCAAATTTTAGCCGTTAGATATGGTTTGCGATCCGGTTTGGATTTGTTTCCTTCTCCCGCTTAATCACTACCTCGGCGTTCCCCAGGAAGTTGACACATGTAAAGCTGCAGCGGCGTCAAGTGGTAGCAGATGCGTGCACACATCACGCAATTCGCTTAAGAAAACACCCATCTTTTCGAGTGGAAGCGTAGGCGGCCAGCACCGCGCCCGACACCGAGTTAGGCAGCCCAATGGGAAGGCTTGATGATGCTTGGGATTCTCCCGTCGGAGGTGACATCGCTTCCTCAACCCCCGGAACATATCTCCCGCCCCGCGCGCTGATGCCGATTCCACTGACAAGTGACAACACACGCAGAGGCAAGCAGGCAGGCAGGCAGGCATGCAGGAAGTGTTCGTTTATTCCTGTCTCGCTGGCTGCTACACCTCCATGTTTCGTTCCATCACGGATCCACAAGTAGAGTAGCACCGGCATTCCATGAGGACATGGCACTACATACGCATCAAAATGCATGTAGCATGCAATGCATATCCTCTCAAAGATGGCTCTCGTTGTCCCCTAGATTAGATCCTTTTTTGCCAACGCGAGCAGGAAGCTGGTGCTTTACTTAAGTCACCGCCAATTCTCGTCCGCGAGAATACATCCTGAAAATTCAGGCCGGCGATCCAAGGTTCCAAGCACAACTAAGTGGCGATGTTCGATACCAACGAATTAATTACGCACCCTCCGCCCCTCGCGTCGTCCCGCGGGCGACCCGAGGGGAAACCCTAGCCGCCGCCCCTCGCACTTCCCTCCGCCCCTCTCCCTCCTCGCCGCCGTCCGCAACGCCGCCGGGCGAAGCCTGGCCTGCTGGGCGGCGGCGGGGCTCCTTTCCCATCCATCTCGTTCTGGCTGGCGCGGGACAGTGGGGACGAGGGGAGCGCCGGGCTAACGTGGGGTTCGGCGGCGCGGCAGCGGGTCTCCCGGCGATGTGGCGCCGTGGTGGCGGTCTGCGAGTTGCGAGGTGGTGGCTGCGTTGGTACTGCCCGGTGGTCGCGGGTGTCGCCGGATCCGGATCGGATCCATCTGGATCCTGGCTTCGGACTCCGTCAGCCGCCGCGGGGTGAGGTTGGTCGTCACTGGCAACGTCGGACTGCTGGTTTTGGCGTCTGGAGATCTACAACGGGGTCTTCTCAATCCTCTTTTCCGGTGGGTCGAGCACCATGGATCTTCCATCTTCGCAAGGTTTTGGATCGTGGCTTGTCGCCGGATCCGGAGCAGGCGGAGGATTGGTGGCATAGGATGGGGACCGGAGGAAACTTTGGTCGGCTAGGCCGGCCCGGCATCGGCGACGTCGCTCAACGCCGCTATCCTCTGTGGAGGCGAAACCGAGGTCTCTCCTATCCACCTCCGAACACATCCCGGACGAAAGTCCAAAATTCATTCTGGATTGGGCGGCGGCGGCGTCCTTCACGTCGTATCCTCCATGGAGGCGCCGTCTTGGGAGGACCAGCTGTTCGGGGGAGAGATGATGTGGATGGTGGGCTCCGAGTACCTCCAGCAGTGGCGACGGTGCGGAGGTTGCCTGGTGGTGCGGCGTTGTATCTTCCGCGTCGATGACGATGATTTTGGCGCCATGGTGCGGCTACATATCGTTCATGGAAGCGGCTGGATGGACGAGCGCAGGGCGGTGGAGCTGTCTGGTGCCATGGTGGCGTCGACGGCAGCGAGACCGGGCAAGGTGTATGCAGCAGTATAGCTCTGAAGATGGATTGGTGGCAGGTGGCTGTGGCGGCCTCATACCTGGCGGGCGGCCGGGTTGAGGAGCATGCCGGACTGGTGGGTGCCCATACCCGGCAGGCGTCCAGGTTGGGACCTCAGGTCTTAGGTGTTAGGTTTGGCTGCGAGGTCTGTTTGGTATTAGGCCCAGACCATCAGCGCCCCTTCATCAGTTAGATAGGAGTAGCGACAGAGGTTGCGAAGATGGTGGCTTTGGTCTTACTGTTGTACGACTTTGTAAGGTTTTGTGCTAATAATTAATAAAGTGGCCGTATGCATCGACCAGATGCAGAGGCTGGGGGTTTTCCTCCTTTTCGAAAAAAAAAGTGGCGATGTTCTTTTTGGCGGAACTAACCCACCTGGGTTTATGTTTTAGACTTGGTATGTATGTTCACATATTTTCTAAATTTATTGTAGCCGTTTTTGGTGATATTGATATGACGTATCCGTCTACTACGAGATGTGATGAATTGATCATGCTATTAAGGGCACCGAGTTCTAAAAGAAATTTCAGGGAGGAATTCCTCGCTAGAACGAGCCGTGTCACGATGCAATTGCGCCGAAAGATTCTTGCTTCACTGCATTTCCCCTAGAGGAAGGAGCAATTGATCTGGAGGTGGATTCCACAAGGCGTGGACCCGTGGAGAGCGAAGCTAGTGGGATCTCTGATTCCAGCCACTAGCAGCAAAGGTGCAGCCGTTATAGAAACACATGCTAGACGGACATATGCGCCGGGCGGGACACTTGCTCTCCGAGCCTTTTGGTTCCTCCTTCCTTCTACCCCTTGAGGATCGACGAGGCCGGCCGCCACCATTATTCTGATACTTGGACTCACACTGGGTCATGTATAGATCAAACGGAACCTTAATTTGAGTCATAAGTTGGGGGCGGATGCTGTGGAGTGTGGAGGGAATAAGCGGCCTTTCATGCTCAGCTGCCATGCAGCTATATCACGTTCAGGATATTGGGAGTCAACATCTAAAAAATATTCAATTAAGCCCCAACATGGAGCTACAACGAGAGGAGCATCCAAAGGCTGCGTTTGAATTCCTATGGAAAAATGATAAGCACAAGGCTAGCTAGTGGAGCATCCTGATGCTGCACGTTCGCATTCGGGTATTTTCATGACCAGAGAATGAATTCTTCCAAGTGAAATTCGTATGAAATTTACGCTAGTTTTTTTACATGTGATGTCCCAATGTTGTGAAGGTTGCCCAAGTATTTTTAGAGTTGCACCGACGCAAAAGCTATTGCACTACTGAATTAGCAAGTCACTCACAGTTTACAATAGTCAGGTCTTCTTATGTTGCACTGCCGTGATGACATCCTTTCGGAAAACTGCCGTGATGGCATGCCACACTAGCAAACATATTGCTTGGCCAGCTCTGAAAGACATGAACTTGCCTTTTGTGAGAGTGAAAGTGTGAAACCAATTGCTTTGTAATGCCTTTGTGGGACGTGCTGGGAGACCTAAGTCAAAAGCTGGTTGCAGTGGTGCTTGGTCTGCTACGATTATGAAGTTCGACTTTTTACTCAGATTTTTTCCCGGTTGTGCTAGATTACTTGGTCTGAAAGATACAGGACTGTCAAATATTAATTGTTGACCAATGACCGGGTTGACAACTAAAAACTGTATTGCGGCTGGCACAGTGGCACTCATACATTGCAACAACAAAGGTCCATGAAACATATTTTGTAAAAAAAAAGGTCCATGAAACATATACCAAATGCAACACAAACAATACTAGTAATTTTTTATTTTGAAACCGAGACAAAAGGTTTGCCCCATTCATTAATTAGGAAGAGAGAGAGAGAGAGAGAGAGAGAGAGAGAGAGAGAGAGAGAGAGAGAGAGAGTTCATAGTACCCAAGATGGCAACGAAGACGAAACCCACCGGGTTTCCTTGTCCAAACTCATCCTCACGAGAAAATCGCAAACCCGTCCCCGTCCCCATCAACGTGTGCGGAGTTAAATTTTTGCCCGTCCCCTAAACCCGTCGGATTTTCTAAACCCACGGAGAACCCGCCCCCACGAGCAGTCAATGAAAACAACAACATTTGAAAGAAAAACATGACCATATTACAGCAGCAGACGACGACTAGGGACTTATGTATAGGTTTAGGTGTTGTGTTGTGCGGGAGAGAGTGGCCTGAAGAGCGAGCGACAGTGCAACAACCGAGCGAAGGGTTGGTTTGTACTCCAGGGCCTCGACGCTGTCAAGATGGATCAGTGCATGCTAAAAAAACGTATTTTGACGGATTTTGTCGGGTTTTAGGTTTGGATAATACTCAAACGGGTTTAAATCCATGAAACATGTCGGGTTTTATAATGTACCCATGAGTAGCCCCACGGGGATAGAAACTCTCCCAACCCCGTCCCTTAATAGGGTAAAAACCCGCGGGGATGCGGGTTTCGGGGCCCATTGCCATCTTGACATAGTACTACAAATCAGCGTTGACAACATAGCCTCTTTATCCTCGCGATCGACCCTCTTCAAGACGACACTAATTAAATTTAGTTAGATCCATGCAGAATATCAACCCATTTTCTAGTATTGTTTTGGTATTTATAAGCATCGATATTAACCGAGTAATTAGTTGCACCGAATCTCAACTAGGTCTGAAAAGAGAAGCAGGATTTGCTTGCAGGATAGAATAAAGCGCTTGGCTGTATTGCTACAGCACATGATTCAGCACTCAGCAAGTGTTTATATCCAGAGGACGAACGCAAGGCCGGCGAAAAACCTCGCTGAATCCAACCTCAAATATTCTAGGAGAACCTTGGGCGAATGCGTGATGCATCAGCCGTCAGTAGAATCCACCGGATTCCACATATCTGGAAAGTTTCAGCGGATACACAAACTGGGACAGATGGTGTGACAGCGTCCAAGGATTCGCTTCTGTGGCTACTGGCTAGTAGCCACGAATATCTCAGACCACAGATTCGTACTGGTATTGTCTCGTAGAGCTGTAGCTAGTGCTCGCTACGCAAGTATGCACATGCAACAGAGAGGAAGGAATCGCCCGGCCATGAAGGTTCATGGATATGGCGAGCGTGGTATCTGGTTCTTGGTTCTCCTTGTTTCTCCTGCCTGAAGATACTATCACACTACCTGTGGAAAGAAGTGGGATGTGTGGGCGCTACGCAGAGCAGGGTAGAATGAAGAGATGTTGGTGGCCACAAGCCCGAAACCACGTCGACAGGAGTGTTCTTGCCCCTCGTGTGTCAACGAGCACTACCGGGATGCTTTTGCTTGCGAGATTCTGGGCTTCGCTGAGCTCATCGTTTTTATTCGGATTCAGGGGTATCAGGTACTCTGCTAATGATCCTTCTGCAACTGGCTGGAATATAGGTGACATGCTCAGATTTGGTTTTGGGCGTATCTAATGTGTGCACGTACTTGTAATAGCACAGGTAATATGGATAATCCTTACCTTTGTTACCCGCAAAATAGAAAGAGAACAAAAAAAACCTTACCTTGTTGTATCTTCGATATCTATGTAAGGGCATTTCTAACCAATCCCCAATAACCGGTTATTACTCCTTTAACTGAGACCTAACCGATCCACAATCAGCATTAGAGGAGTAAAAATTATCCCCAGCCGCCGCTCACCTCCCTATATTTACTCCCCCTGCTCGGCGGCCGAGTAAAAAAAAATCCACTTCGCCTCCTCTTCCACCTCCGCCTCCGCTGCCTCTTCTCCTCTCCATCCCCGCCGCCGGCCGACTCCCCCCGCCGTACCCCGACGCCTCCCACCTCCCAATGACTAGGTCCCATCACCGCCGCTCCCCGCCGCCGATCCGCAGCGCGGATCCACCGCCACGCCCGTGGTTCGGCTTCAAGCGGCGCATCCTCGAGCCGCCGCCGCATGGCCGATGCGCCGGCCCCTGCCCACTTCACCAACTCCCCGGACCTCCCTCCGCCGCGGGAGCCGCAGAGGAAATACCTCGCCGTCCGCCAGCGCGCATGGGGGACATGAGTAGCAGAGATCACCGACCGAGAGACCCACACGAAAAAGTGGATCGGGTCGTTCCACTTCACCAACTCCCCGGACCTCCCTCCGCCGCGGGAGCCGCAGAGGAAATACCTCGCCGTCCGCCAGCGCGCATGGGGGACATGAGTAGCAGAGATCACCGACCGAGAGACCCACACGAAAAAGTGGATCGGGTCGTTCCACACGGTGGACCTCGCCGCACTCGAGTACGGCCGGTGGCAAGTCCGGTCCCACGGCTCCACCACGAGGCTCAACTTCCCGTTTGGGATGGCGACTGTCCACCTTGTCCCGCCAGCGCCGGGTGTGGTGAGTGCGTCGATGGCTCGGGAGGACTGGGAGTCAAGGGAGCGCCTCACGACGGAGGCCGTCGCCGAGGCGTACATGGCGGACCTGAAGGAAATATGCCCTACAAGCAATAATAAAGTTATTATTTATTTCCTTATATCATGATAAATGTTTATTATTCATGCTAGAATTGTATTAACCGGAAACATGATACATGTGTGAATACATAGACAAACAAAGTGTCACTAGTATGCCTCTACTAGACTAGCTCAGTTAATCAAAGATGGTTATGTTTCCTAGCCATAGACATGAGTTGTCATTTGATTAACGAGATCACATCATTAGGAGAATGATGGGATTGACTTGACCCATTCCGTTAGCTTAGCACTTGATCGTTTAGTTTGTTGCTATTGCTTTCTTCATGACTTATACATGTTCCTATGACTATGAGATTATGCAACTCCCGTTTATCGGAGGAACACTTTGTGTGCTACCAAACGTCAAAACGTAACTGGGTGATTATAAAGGTGCTCTACAGGTGTCTCCAAAGATACTTGTTGGGTTGGCGTATTTCGAGATTAGGATTTGTCACTCCGATTATCGGAGAGGTATCTTTGGGCCCACTCGGTAATACACATCACTTAAGCCTTGCAAGCATTGCAACTAATGAGTTAGTTGCGGGATGATGTATTACGGAACGAGTAAAGAGACTTGCCGGTAACGAGATTGAACTAGGTATTGAGATACCGACGATCGAATCTCGGGCAAGTAACATACCGATGACAATGGGAACAACATATGTTGTTATGCGGTTTGACTAATACACATCACTTAAGCCTTGCAAGCATTGCAACTAATGAGTTAGTTGCGGGATGATGTATTACGGAACGAGTAAAGAGACTTGCCAGTAACGAGATTGAACTAGGTATTGAGATACCGACGATCGAATCTCGGGCAAGTAACATACCGATGACAAAGGGAACAACGTATGTTGTTATGCGGTTTAACCGATAAAGATCTTCGTAGAATATGTAGGACCAATATGAGCATCCAGGTTCCGCTATTGGTTATTGACCAGAGACATGTCTCGGTCATGTCTACATAGTTCTCGAACCCATAGGGTCCGCACGCTTAAAGTTCGATGACAGTTATATTATGAGTTTATGTGTTTTGATGTACCGAAGGTAGTTCGGAGTCCCGGATGTGATCACGGACATGACAAGGAGTCTCGAAATGGTCGAGACATGAAGATTGATATATTGGACGACTATATTCGGACACCGGAATGGTTCCAGGGGTTATCGGATATATACCGGAGTACCGGGAGGGGGGGGGGGGTTACTGGAACCCCCCGGGAGGTTAATGAGCCTCATGGGCCAAATTGGTGGAAGAGGATAGGTGGCCAAGGGGCAACCGCGTGCCCCTCCCTCCCAAGTCCGAATTGGGCTAGGAAGGGGGGCGGCGCCCCCCCTTTCCTTTCTCCCTCTTTCTCCTTCCCTCTCCTCTCCTACTCCAACATGGAAAGGGGGAGTCCTACTCTCGGTGGGAGTAGGACTCCTCATGGGGTGTGCCAAGGGTGGCCGGCCCCCTCCCCCTCCTCTACTCCTTTATATACGGGGAGGGAGGCACCCCCTAGAGACACACCAATTGATCCCTTGGATCTCTTAGCCGTGTGCGGTGCCCCCCTCCACCATAATCCACCTCGGTCATATCGTAGCAGTGCTTAGACGAAGCCCTACGCCGGTAGAACATCATCATGGTCACCACGCCATCGTGCTGATGGAACTCTCCCTCAAAGCTCGGCTGGATCGGAGTTCGAGGGACATCATCGAGTTGAACGTGTGCAGAACTCGAAGGTGTCGTGCGTTCGGTGCTTGATCGGTCGGATCCTGAAGACGTACGGCCACATCAACCGCGTTGTGCTAACGCTTCAGCTTTCGGTCTACAAGGGTACGTGGACACACTCTCCCCTCTCGTTGCTATGCATCACCATGATCTTGCGTGTGCGTAGGATTTTTTTTGAAATTACTACGTTCCCCAACAGTGGCATCCGAGCCAGGTTTTATGCATTGATGTTATATGCATGAGTAGAACACAAGTGAGTTGTGGGCGATACAAGTCATACTACTTACCAGCATGTCATACTTTGGTTCAGCGGTATTGTTGGATGAAGTGGCCCGGTCTAACATTATGCGTACGCTTACACGAGACTGGTTCTACCGACGTGCTTTGCACACAGGTGGCTGGCGTTTGTCAGTTTCTCCAACTTTAGTTGAACCGAGTGTGGCTACGCCCGGTCCTTGAGAAGGTTAAAACAGTAGTAACTTGACAAACTATCATTGTGGTTTTTATGCGTAGGTAAGAACGGTTCTTGCTCAGCCCGTAGCAGCCACGTAAAACATGCGACAACAAAGTAGAGGACATCTAACTTGTTTTTGCAGGGCATGTTGTGATGTGATATGGTCAAGGCATGATGCTATATTTTATTGTATGAGATGATCATGTTTTGTAACCGAGTTATCGGCAACTGGCAGGAGCCATATGGTTGTCGCTTTATTGTATGCAATGCAATCGCCCTGTAATGCTTTACTTTATCACTAAGCGGCAGCGATAGTCATAGAAGCATAAGTTGGCGAGACAACAACGATGCTACGATGGAGATCAAAGTGTGGCGCCGGTGACAATGGTGATCATGACGGTGCTTCGGAGATGAAGATCACAAGCACAAGATGATGATGGCCATATCATATCACTTATATTGATTGCATATGATGTTTATCTTTTATGCATCTTATCTTGCTTTGATTGACGGTAGCATTATAAGATGATCTCTCACTAAATTATCAAGGTATAAGTGTTCTCCCTGAGTATGCACCATTGCGAAAGTTCTTCGTGCTGAGACACCACATGATGATCGGGTGTGATAGGCTCTACGTTCAAATACAACGGGTGCAAAACAGTTGCACACGCGGAATACTCAGGTTAAACTTGACGAGCCTAGCATATGCAGATATGGCCTCAGAACACTAAGACCGAAAGGTCGAGCGTGAATCATATAGTAGATATGATCAACATAGTGATGTTCACCATTGAAACTACTCCATCTCACGTGATGATCGGACATGGTTTGGTTGATTTGGATCACATGATCACTTAGAGGATTAGAGATATGTCTATCTAAGTGGGAGTTCTTAAGTAATATGATTAATTGAACTTAAATTTATCATGAACTTAATACCTGATAGTTTTTTGCTTGTCTATGTTGATTGTAGATAGATGGCTCGTGCTGTTGTTCTGGTGAATTTTAATGCGTTCCTTGAGAAAGCAAAGTTGAAAGATGATGGTAGAAATTACACGGACTAGGTCCGTAACTTGAGGATTATCCTCATTGCTGCACAGAAGAATTACGTCCTGGAAGCACCGCTAGGTGCCAGGCCTGCTGCAGATGCTGCTGATAACGTTAAGAATGTTTGGCAGAGTAAAGCTGATGACTACTTGATAGTTCAGTGTGCCATGCTTTACGGCTTAGAACCGGGACTTCAACGACGTTTTGAACGTCATGGAGCATATGAGATGTTCCAGGAGTTGAAGTTAATATTTCAAGCAAATGCCCGGATTGAGAGATATGAAGTCTCCAATAAGTTCTATAGCTGTAAGATGGAGGAGAATAGTTATGTCAGTGAACATATACTCAAAATGTCTAGGTATCATAATCACTTGACTCAACTGGGAGTTAATCTTCCTGTTGATAGTGTCATTGACAGAGTTCTTCAATCACTACCACCAAGCTACAAAAGCTTCGTGATGAACTATAATATGCAAGAGATGAATAAGACAATTCCCGAGCTCTTCGCGATGCTAAAGGCTGCGGAGGTAGAAATCAAAAAGGAGCATCAAGTGTTGATGGTCAACAAGACCACTAGTTTCAAGAAAAAGGGTAAAGGGAAGAAGAATGGCAAACAAGTTGCTGCTCAAGAGAAGAAACCCAAGTCTGTACCTAAGCCTGAAGCTGAGTGCTTCTACTGCAAATAGACTGGTCACTGGAAGCGGAACTGCCCCAAGTATTTGGCGGATAAGAAGGATGGCAAGGTGATCAAAGGTATATGTGATATACATGTTATTGATGTGTACCTTACTAATGCTCGCATTAGCACCTGGGTATTTGATACTGGTTCTTTTGCTAATATTTGCAACTTGAAACAGGGACTACAAATTAAGCGAAGATTGGCTAAGGACGAGGTGACGATGCGCGTGGGAAATGGTTCCAAAGTCGATGTGATCGCAGTCGGCACACTACCTCTACATCTACCTTCGGGATTAGTTTTAGACCTAAATAATTGTTATTTGCTGCCAGTGTTGAGCATGAACATTATATCTGGATCTTGTTTGATGCGAGATGGTTATTCATTTAAATCAGAGAATAATGGTTGTTCTATTTATACGAGTAATATCTTTTATGGTCATGCACCCTTGGAGAGTGGTCTATTCTTATTGAATCTCGATATTAGTGATACACATATTCATAATATTGAAGCCAAAAGATGCAGAGTTGATAATGGTAGTGCAACTTATTTGTGGCACTGCCGTTTAAGTCATATTGGTGTAAAGCACATGAAGAAACTCCATACCGATGGACTTTTGGAACCACTTGATTATGAATCACTTGGTACTTGCGAACCGTGCCTCATGGGCAAGATGACTAAAACGCCGTTCTCCGGAACTATGGAGCGAGCAATAGATCTGTTGGAAATCATACATATAGATGCATGTGGTCCGATGGATGTTGAGGCTCGTGGCGGGTATCGTTATTTTCCCACCTTCACAGATGATTTAAGCAGATATGGGTATATCTACTTAATGAAACATAAGTCTGAAACATTTGAAAAGTTCAAAGAATTTCAGAATGAAGTTGAAAATCATCGTAACAAGAAAATAAAGTTTCTATGATCTGATCGTGGAGGAGAATATTTGAGTTACGAGTTTGGTCTTCATTTGAAACAATGCGGAATAGTTTCGCAACTCACGCCACCCGGAACACCACAACGTAATGGTGTGTCCGAACATCGTAATCGTACTTTACTAGATATGGTGTGATCTATGATGTTTCTTGCTGATTTACCGCTATCATTTTGGGGTTATGCTTTAGAGACGGCTGCATTCACATTAAATAGGGCACCATCGAAATCTGTTGAGACGACGCCTTATGAACTGTGGTTTGGCAAGAAACCAAAGTTGTCGTTTCTTAAAGTTTGGGGCTGCGATGCTTATGTGAAAAAACTTCAACCTGATAAGCTCGAACCCAAATCAGAGAAATGTGTCTTCATAGGATACCCAAAGGAAACAGTTGGGTACACCTTCTATCACAAATCTGAAGGCAAAACATTTGTTGCTAAATTTGGATCCTTTCTAGAGAAGGAGTTTCTCTCGAAAGAAGTGAGTGGGAGGAAAGTAGAACTTGATGAGGTAACTGTACCTGCTCCCTTATTGGAAAGTAGTTCATCACAGAAACCGGTTCCTATGACACCTACACCAATTAGTGAGGAAGTTAATGATAATGATCATGAAACTTCAGATAAAGTTGTTACTGAACCTCGTAGATCAACCAGAGTGAGATCTGCACCAGAGTGGTACGGTAATCCCGTTCTAGAGGTTATGTTACTAGACCATGACGAACCTATGAACTATGAAGAAGCGATGGTGAGCCCAGATTCCACAAAATGGCTTGAGGCCATGAAATCTGAGATGGGATCCATGTATGAGAACAAAGTGTGGACTTTGGTTGACTTGCCCATCGATCGGCAAGCCATCGAGAATAAATGGATCTTCAAGAAGAAGACTAACACTGATGGTAATGTTACTGTCTATAAAGCTCGACTTGTTGCAAAAGGTTTTCGACAAGTTCAAGGGATTAACTACGATGAGACCTTCTCACCCGTAGCGATGCTTAAGTCTGTCTGAATCATGTTAGCAATTGCTGCATTTTATGATTATGAAATTTGGCAAATGGATGTCAAAACTGCATTCCTGAATGGATTTCTGGAAGAAGAGTTGTATATGATGCAACCGGAAGGTTTTGTCGATCCAAAGGGAGCTAACAAAGTGTGCAAGCTCCAGCGATCCATTTATGGACTGGTGGAAGCCTCTCGGAGTAGGAATAAACGTTTTGATAGTGTGATCAAAGCATATGGTTTTATACAGACTTTTGGAGAAGCCTGTATTTACAAGAAAGTGAGTGGGAGCTCTGTAGCATTTCTAATATTATATGTGGATGACATATTGTTGATTGGAAATGATATAGAATTTCTAGATAGCATAATAGGATATTTGAATAAGAGTTTTTTAATGACCTCGGTGAAGCTGCTTATATATTGGGCATCAAGATCTATAGAGATAGATCGAGACGTTTGATTGGACTTTCACAAAGCACATACCTTGACAAAGTTTTGAAAAAGTTCAAAATGGATCAAGCAAAGAAAGGGTTCTTGCCTGTATTGCAAGGTGTGAAGTTGAGTAAGACTCAATGCCCGACCACTACAGAAGATAGAGAGAAAATGAAAGGTGTTCCCTATGCTTCAGCCATAGGCTCTATCATGTATGCAATGTTGTGTACCAGACCTGATGTGTGCCTTGCTATTAGTTTAGCAGGAAGGTACCAAAGTAATCCAGGAGTGGATCACTGAACATCGGTCAAGAACATCCTGAAATACCTGAAAAGGACGAAGGATATGTTTCTCGTTTATGGAGGTGACAAAGAGCTCATCGTAAATGGTTACGTCGATGCAAGCTTTGACACTGATCCGGACGATTCTAAATCGCAAACCGGATACGTGTTTTTATTAAACTGTGGAGCTGTCAGTTGGTGCAGTTCTAAACAAAGCATCGTAGCGGGATCTACATGTGAAGCGGAGTACATAGCTGCTTTGGAAGCAGCAAATGAAGGAGTCTGGATGAAGGAGTTCATATCTGATCTAGGTGTCATACCTAGTGCATTGGGTCCAATGAAAATCTTTTATGACAATACTGGTGCAATTGCTTTGGCAAAGGAATCCAGATTTCACAAGAGAACCAAGCACATCAAGAGATGCTTCAACTCCATCCGGGATCAAGTCCAGATGGGAGACATAGAGATTTGCAAGATACATACGGATCTGAATATTGCAGACCCGTTGACTAAGCCTCTGCCATGAGCAAAACATGATCAGCACCAAGGCTCCATGGGTGTTAGAATCATTACTCTGTAAATCTAGATTATTGACTCTAGTGCAAGTGGGAGACTGAAGGAAATATGCCCTAGAGGCAATAATAAAGTTATTATTTATTTCCTTATATCACGATAAATGTTTATTATTCATGCTAGAATTGTATTAACCGGAAACATGATACATGTGTGAATACATAGACAAACAAAGTGTCACTAGTATGCATCTACTAGACTAGCTCGTTAATCAGAGATGGTTATGTTTCCTAGCCATAGACATGAGTTGTCATTTGATTAACGGGATCACATCATTAGGAGAATGATGGGATTGACTTGACCCATTCCGTTAGCTTAGCACTTGATCGTTTAGTTTGTTGCTATTGCTTTCTTCATGACTTATACATGTTCCTGTGACTATGAGATTATGCAACTCCTGTTTACCGGAGAAACACTTTGTGTGCTACCAAAAGTCACAACGTAACTGGGTGATTATAAAGGTGCTCTACAGGTGTCTCCAAAGGTACTTGTTGGGTTGGCGTATTTCGAGATTAGGATTTGTCACTCCGATTGTCGGAGAGGTATCTCTGGGCCCACTCGGTAATACACATCACTTAAGCCTTGCAAGCATTGAAACTAATGAGTTAGTTGCGGGATGATGTATTATAGAACGAGCAAAGAGACTTGCCGGTAATGAGATTGAACTAGGTATTGAGATACCGACGATCGAATCTCGGGCAAGTAACATACCGATGACAAAGGGAACAACGTATGTTGTTATGCGGTTTGACCGATAAAGATCTTCATAGAATATGTAGGAGCCAATATGAGCATCCAGGTTCCTCTATTGGTTATTGACCGAAGACATGTCTCGGTCATGTCTACATAGTTCTCGAACCCGTAGGGTTCACACGCTTAAAGTTCGATGACGGTTATATTATGAGTTTATGTGTTTTGATGTACCGAAGGTAGTTCGGAGTCCCGGATGTGATCACGGGCACGACGAGGAGTCTTGAAATGGTCGAGACATGAAGATTGATATATTGGACAACTATATTCGCACACCGGAATGGTTCCAGGGGTTATCGGATATATACCGGAGTACCGGGGGGTTACCGAAACCCCCCGGAGGTTAATGGGCCTCATGGGACCAATTGGTGGAAGAGGAGAGGCGGCCAAGGGGCAGCCGCGCGCCCCTCCCCTCCCAAGTCCGAATTGGACTAGGAAGGGGGGCGGCGCCCCCCTTTCCTTTCTCCCTCTTTCTCCTTCCCTCTCCTCTCCTACTCCAACATGGAAAGGGGGGAGTCCTACTCCCGGTGGGAGTAGGACTCCTCATGGGGCATGCCAAGGGTGGCCGGCCCCCTCCCCCTCCTCTACTCCTTTATATACGGGGAGGGAGGCACCCCCTAGAGACACAACAATTGATCCCTTGGATCTCTTAGCCGTGTGCGGTGCCCCCCTCCACCATAATCCACCTCGGTCATATTGTAGCAGTGCTTAGGCGAAGCCCTGCGTCGGTAGAACATCATCATCGTCACCATGCCATCGTGCTGACGGAACTCTCCCTCAAAGCTTGGCTGGATCGGAGTTCGAGGGATGTCACTGAGTTGAACATGTGCAGATATTGGAGGTGCCATGCGTTTGGTGCTTGATCGGTCGGATTGTGAAGACTTACGACCACATCAACCGCGTTGTGCTAACGCTTCCGCTTTCGGTCTACAAGGGTACGTGGACACACTCTCCCTTCTCGTTTCTATGCATCACCATGATCTTGCGTGTGCGTAGGAATTTTTTGAAATTACTACGTTACCCAACAGGACCTCCGCTGCTAGCACCCTGAGCTCGTGGAGGCGGAGCGGCCGATATTCGCGGAGCATGGTGGGGAGGTCATCGTCATCTCCGACAACGAGGTGCAAGGCGGCGGTGACAACGGCCAGGACGAGAAGGAGCTCGACATCGAGGAGTGGCAGGGTATCTTCCCCAACAACGACGACGACGACACCGGCCCGAACCCAATGGGCGGTGGCATGTCGAGGCAAGATTGGCTCGACCTCTACCATTGCAAGATTTAAGTTTAGTTTTATGTCTAAATTTCGGTTGTTAATTCTAGGTTGAACTATGTTTAAGTTAATGCAAATTTAGGTTGAAACTAGGTTGAATTTATGCAAACTTATTTTTACTCCGTTATATATAGGGGATCGGCAAGGTCCGGTGAAATCTTAGTGTAGTAAAAATACTGTACTAAGGGTTTACTCTGCCGGATTCTCCGCTATTTTTAGGGGATGGGTTAGAAATGTCCTAAGAGCAACTCTAGGCAGATGCACCATATTTTCGATCGCCATAATCATTGTGGAGGCGATCGCTATAAATTATGGAGGCTTGCGAGTCTACCCACAAACTCGGAATCGCTATAATACATCCTCCAAAAATTTCTTTCGTTGGCTAACTCTTTCTTCCCCAATTCTCCTCCCGCTCACACACAACAAACATTTGATTCATTGAAATGGATTCTACAAGCGATGTTGAAACTAAAGTAATCTCTCCGATCCATATTACTTGTCGCTCAAACAGATGTATCAGACGACAAGTAATATGGATGGGGGGGGGGGAGTACCAGATTCCATTCATATAGAAGGATAGACATGAGTTGCATGATGACTTAGCACATATAGAAAATTAACCACAACACAAAAGTGAGACTAGTTGCGGTGGCCGCGACAGACTTGCTGACATGGAATGTGGCATTGTGGGCCTCAATGGAGCGGAAACGGCCAGGGCAGTCTCATCTCTCTCCGGTCATGCGCCATCGTTGACGTTAGGGGCGGCCGTGCAGTCCCAAATGTGGCCGAGCAGAACGGGCCTCAATGGCATGGAAACAGGCCTGAGTAGCCTCATCCCTCTCCTGCCATGCACCATCGTTGACGTTAGGGGAAGCCGTGCAGTCCCAAATGTGGCCCGGCATAACGTGCCTCAATGGCATGAAAACGGGCCAGGACAGCCTCGTCCCACTTGAGACAAGTGCCATCGTGGGCGTCGAGGGTGGCTCTGCGGTCCCAAATGTGGCGCTCCCTCTCGGTGTCCACCTCCCACGTGAGCTTCCATGGTGAGCTTGTTACCCTTCGACCCCGCTTCCTCATTGGACACGACTTCCTCCTCACTTCCTCTTCCTCATTGTTGTCATCATCGTCCTCCTCTTGCTTGATGGGTGGGGGTGCTAGCTTGATGTCCGAGGCCATGGTGTTTGACCTCAGGTGAAGGCCCATTGAGGGGAGTGGAGAAGTGGATGGGGTTTGTCGGAGAAGGGAACATAGAAGTGGAGGGGGTGCAGGGGCGGAAAATGGATAAATAGAGGGGAAGACGCTGGCCTTTTATAGCCATGAGCGGCAAACGGTAGGAAAGGGTGTGGGCAGGGGGAAACAATGGCGAAAATGTGCATGACCAACCATTAATGGCATGTTGTGAAGGCGGCAAGATCCCATTAAATGGTGCATTTTCTGGTCGTAAACATGGCCACAAGATTGGTACGGGTGCAGAAGAGAGAGAGAGAGAGAAAGAAAGAGGGTGAAATTTCCCTTCCGCACTGGCCGGTTGGGTTTGCAATGAGCTCCATATCAGTCGGAGACGACAATAGCTTGAACTCAGACTATCTACAAAAAGGGTAAAGTCCTCTTTCCTAGGGTTCGATCAAAAGGAGTTATGTTCATGTTGGGGAACGCAGTAATTTCAAAAAAATTCCTACGCACACGCAAAATCTATCTAGGTGATGCATAGCAACGAGAGGGGAAGAGTATTGTCCATGTACCCTCGTAGATCGTAAGCGGAAGTGTTATGACAACGCGGTTGATGTAGTCGAACGTCTTCACGATCTGACCGGTCCTAGCACCGAAGGTACGGCACCTCCGCGATCTGCACACGTTCATCTCGGTGACGTCCCGCAAACTCTAGATACAACTGAGTGTTGAGGGAGAGTTTCGTCAGCACGACGGCGCGATGATGGTGATGATGAAGCTACCGTAACAGGGCTTCGCCTAAGCACCGCTACGATATGACCGAGGTAGATTATGGTGGAGGGGGCACCGCACACGGCTAAGATAATGATCAACTTGTGTGTCTATGGGGTACCTGTCGTGGTAACGATTCCGACAATAAGGGAGGGGTAGGATAAAGGAGCATGATCTATCGATATGCATATGGGTGACATGGTGGTTTTAGCGAGTTCAGGCCTCTCGCGGTGGAGATAACAACCCTACGTCTCGTGCTCCGGAGAGGCTTTGTTTTATCTTAGTATGTATCCGGAGATTACAATGAGAGGAGAATGGATCCCCGTAGTCCTGAGACTAATGGTGAAAAAGAGAGAGAGATGGAAGAAAAAAGAGCCCCCTCGTCTAGTGGTGGGGGTGGCTTATATAGAGTGTGCCACCCCCCACCTCCTATGTTACAAAGTGGGGCATGAATGCCATAATACCAGCCCACTACCAAGCCCTCACTATGAGAATGATGCTGACTGCTTTGCTGCCTACTTGTCTTCATATATCCAAGTGAGTCGTACGGTTGAGTGGTGAATTGTCATCTGAGTAGATGGTATATATGCTGCTTGGTCGAGTGAATGGTATGCCTGTATGAAATTTATCTGGACCCACATGTTGTGTGGACCCCATGCTTTATGATATTTCGACCCTTCGTGGGCCTACCTATTATGTGTATCCCCAACATTAGCCCCCGAATCGATTGCGATTTTGCAGAACGAGTTTGTGAAAGACACAATTTGGTCCGAGTGATTACGGAAATACTCGGTACTTGTCATCATGCTTTCAGACAACCAAGGTTTGAACAAAATCTCAATGGATTCTGGCACTACGCTTCCCGACTGATCTGGGGGTGAGTGCCCGCGAGGAGCAACTTGGTGACATTTGTTCATCTCTCGGAAGAGGTTAACTCGTGATCAAAGTGTGGGTGTGTCATTAAATCTGGGCAACAGGATTGACGCATGGACTGTTCTCTCAAAGAGATGCCATTCTTTATCTCGGGGGAACGTCAATATGAGTCGATTCTGGATCCAAACGTGTGGCGCTTTGAGTCCTAGAAGAAGGCTCAAAACAGGTCCAACGGAGGAACGTTAAACTCACCTTATAGTTTTTTTGGGAGTGATTTGGAGCTGGTCCTGCATCGAGTAACTGATTACTCGGAATTTCTTCACGCCTGGAACGTGTATTTTGTTGTTGTTTGGCCGCCACTCGGACCGGGCGGACCGTTCCGAGTGGATACCATTCCAGTGGGGGCACACTGAGTTTGGAGTTGGTCCTACATCGAGTAACTGATTACTCAGAATTTCTTCACGCCTGGAACGTGTCCTTTTTTGTTGTTTGGCCGTCACTCGGACCGGGCGGACCGTTCCAGTGGATACCATTCCAGTGGGGGCACGCTGAGTGCACCCACTGGGTGTAGTCCCCGAGACTGCCGTCGACTGCGGGCAGTCGGCGGGAGTCTTAGAGTCTGTCTTTTTTTGTTGTTGTTCATCACTGGGACTGGTCAGGCCGTACCGAGTGGAGATTACTCCAGTGGGGGCACGCTGAGTGCACCCACTAGGTGTAGTCCCCGAGATCGCCGTCGACTGCGGGCAGTCGACGGGGGTCTGAAAGAACTAAAAATCTTCTTAGCAGGTACTGATCGAACTTGTTCTTCTCTAACTCAGAGGTCGAGTAATTCTGGAGCTGGTTTTACATCGAGCAAAATGTTTCCTTCTGAGTTCTCTTCCAGTGGGGGCACGCTGAGTGCACCCACTGGGTGTAGTCCCCGAGCCTCTGTCGGACTAGATGAGTCTGGCAGAGGGTTTAAGTCTCCCGGTAAACCTCCATGCAGTTGGCACAGTAAATATCTTTGTTTGAAATTGAGTCAATCGGATGCATCTTCAGGCGCTTGACATGGTAAGCTCAGCCTGGAGCTGAGTCAGTCAGACTGATCTTCGTGCACTGGCATGGAAAAAATTCAGCCTGGAACTCGGTCAAGCAGCTGAATCTTCGTTCTCTCAGCATGGTGAATGAATTCGGCTTTGAAACTGACGACTGTAGAAAAAAGCTGGACACTCCAGGGAGTAATCGTTCCAGTAGTACTTCTTATATTGACCGTTGGATTTTGCGTGAAAGGGGTATTTGTCCGAGTGGACGTGCTTCCCAACTGATCGGGGTATGTTGACTACCAGGAAAAACTTGGTGGCACTCGTATATCTCCTGGAGGAGATAGACTAGTGGTCTGACATGGACGTGCCATGAAACCCGAGTGGCGAGGCTAGTGTGTGGGCTGAGTCTCCGGAGAGATGCCACTCATTATCCCGGGGGAACACCAACACATGCCATCTCTGAGTCCAAGTTTGTGAAACTGACGCCTTGGAGCCTAGGATAAGGGCCAAGTGTATCCGTAGAGGAGAGTCGTTTTCACCCTTTTGCAGTCCTGAAGCTGACTTCAAGAAATGATTTGGGTGATCGTCCGAGTGGACAGTACTACCCTTATAGATTTTTGGCGGAACGATCATGTATGGTCAGAAAGATATTCCTGATGCGATCAATGGGTTGATCGAATGGGCATAACCTCTGAGGGCAGCGTGGCCAATGGCTGTGCGTAGCCCCCGAGTGATGCTCGAAAGAAGTAAGCTTGCTAGAGAGTGTGATCATATGAGTAACTTAGTCGTTCCTTTGCTGGGGGTGTAGAGGTAAAGACATGTCCAAATGATGGTGACGCGCGAGGTGGCCGAGGGGCGATGATGTGTACAACCGAGTGACGACGCGCGGGGCGGTCGAGTGGTGAAGACGTGCACAACCGAGTGCCGACGCGTGGAGCGGCCGAGTGGTGAAGACGTGCACAATCAAGTGGCGACGCGCGGGGCGGTCGAGTGAGGATGCGCGAGGTGGCCGAGTGAAGGACTACTGTCCAGCCAAGTGGTGACGCGCGGAGCGGCCATGTGGTGAAGGCATGCACAACCGAGAGGCGACGCGCGGAGCGACCAAGTGGTGAAGACGTGCACAACCG
>NC_041386.1:63373026-63375475 GCF_002162155.2 Triticum dicoccoides
GGCCGAGTGAGGATGCGCGAGGTGGCCGAGTGAAGGACTACGTGTCCGGCCAAGTGGTGACGCGCGGGGCGGCCATGTGGTGAAGGCATGCACAACCGAGAGGCAACGCGCGGAGCGACCAAGTGGTGAAGACGTGCACAACCGAGTGGCGATGTGCAGGATGGCCGAGTGAGGGTGCGCGAGGTGGTCGGGTGAAGGACTACGTGTCCAGCCAAGTGGTGACGTGCGGAGTGGCCGAGTGACGACGCGCGACATGGCCAAGTGACGACGCGCGGGGCAGCCGAGTGAAAGATTGCGTGTCCAGCCAAGTGGCTGAAATGGTCTTCGAAGGAATTAGCCAGATGCTTTCGAAGCCAATGTAGCGATGAGGTTGATGTAGTGTGGTTGCGACGCAACAAGACCGGCGTGACAACTGAGTTTGAGTAGGAATGAAGATGGCGCGCACAACGTTTGGGTGATTATAAAGCTTGTCCAAGTGGCGGATCGAATGCACTTGTTGAAGTGAAGGATCTGACTGGTGATGAAGTACTCGACTACTCAGGAGAGTGTCATTCCAAATGAGATGCATCCCCCGAGTGTGGCGTAGCCCCCGAGCGTACTACAGGCTTCGACAACGGACATGTCGAAATACGAGAAATATAGTGTTGAATGGATAATTTGTAATTAATCGAGTCGGACTCGGGTAAAGATGAGAAGAAGCTTCCGAGTGATGCTCGAAAGAGGCAAACTCACACAGGAGTGAAGTGTGAAGTTTAATTGTAAAAGGGACTTATCTGTCTCATGCCTGGCGGGGTCTATATCATTGATACAATGAAGAGGATTCCACAGAGGGGTTGGCTGGATGTGTTTGAAGTCAACAGAGTGACAAGGCCGGTGTTGTGGTGCGCTAGGACTGGTACGGTGACCGAGTCCGAGCAGCGATGAAGTTGGCGCATAGGGCCGTCGAGTGATCGCGTAACTTGTGTAAAAATGGCACAAGCCAGCGAAATAATTTCTCGAGGAAATTTGATGTGTGCTGAAATGATTTATGTGAATAACACCCATAGACACTCGCTGGGAGTGCAAGGGGCTTGCTGGTTAACCAGCAAGAGTCTGAAAGAGCGAAGGATCCGTTCGAATTTGTCGAAGCGACATATCCGACTGAACTCATTGGAATACTGGCTCAAATAAAATGGAAGTGTAGTGTTTCAACTGAGTTGCAGCCCTGGAGGACCGATGCAAACTCGAAATGAAGAACGACACATGGTGTTCGTGAATGATGTATGCGAAAAATGGAAGCTGGACTCGTGAGTCACATAACAATTACTAAGCAAGTATGTGAAAATAAGCAGCCGAGCGTAGAGGTACACTCAGTGGCGTGGCCTCCGAGTGAACGTGATGTGTGAATTACCGGACACTCGGGAAGACAGAAATAACAGGATGTAAAATGACTTAGTTGTCTGAAGGCGCGCGAGTGGCCGAGTGGTGACGAGGCGATGGTGACAGTCGACCTTCGTCTCGGTGTCCTTGCGGATAGGGATGGAGCGCACATTATACTTGTGGTGCAACTCCTTGAATTAGAGGTTTGCTCTTGTCTCAGTCGGATTTTGGCTACTTAGGCGAGTCCTTGTACTGCAGCTAAGCCTCCGAGTGGGAGGCTTGCTCTCCACTCGGTAGGATTTCAAACACTTAGGCGAGCACTGGACTGCAGCTAAGCCCCCGAGTGGGAGGTTTGCTCTTCACTCGGTAGGATTTTTTCAAACTTAGGCGAGTACTAGACTGCAGTTAAGCCCCCGAGTGGGAGGTTTGCTCTCCACTCGGTAGGATTTTTTTCAAACTTAGGCAAGTACTGGACTGCAGCTAAGACCCCGAGTGGGAGGTTTGCTCTCCACTCGGTAGGATTTTTTCAAACTTAGGCGAGTACTGGACTGCAGCTAAGCCCCCGAGTGAGAGGTTTGCTCTCCACTCGGTAGGATTTTTTCAAACTTAGGCGAGTACTGGACTGCAGCTAAGCCCCTGAGTGGGAGGTTTGATCTCCACTCGGTAGGATTTTTTCAAACTTAGGCGAGTACTGGACTGCAGCTAAGCCCCCGAGTGAGAGGCTGACTCATCACTCGGTAGGATTTTTCGAACTTAGGTGAAACAGATTCGCAACTAAGCCCCCGGGTGAGAGGCTGACTCATCACTCGGTAGGATTTCTTGAACTTAGGCGAAACAGATTCGCAGCTAAGTCACCCACTGGGGGATTTTGGTTACAAGTATAAGCAACAACAATTATTTCAGAAAAAACTGTTAAAATCTATGTGGTGATGAGGTGAACAACCGATGGCGACGCGCGGGGCGGCCGAGTGGTGATGAGGTGACCAACCGACGACGACGCGGGGGCGGCCGAGTGGTGATGAGGTGACCAACCGATGGCGACGCGCGGGGCGGCTGAGTGGTGATAAGGTGACCAACCGATGGTGACGCG
>NC_041386.1:63376137-63385724 GCF_002162155.2 Triticum dicoccoides
TGATGAGGTGACCAACCGAGTGGCGTCGCGCGGGGCGGCCGAGTGGTGATGAGGTGACCAACCGATGGCGACGCGCGAGGCGGCCAAGTGGTGATGAGGTGACCAACCGATGGCGACGCACGGGGCGACCGAGTGGTGATGAGGTGACCAACCAAGTGGCGACGCGCGGGGCGGCCGAGTGAAGTAGACGCGTGGCGCGGAGTGATGTTGGGCGGGGCGTCCGAGTGATGTAGACGCTTGCTGCGGAGTGATGATGCGCCGGACGTCCGAGTGAAGTAGACGCGACCCACAGAGTGATGATGCGTGGGGCGTCCGAGTGATTGCTGGACCAAAACGTCCATGTCCGACTGTCGCGGTGGTTTGTTAACCATCCGAGTCAATTTGTCCGAGCATGCGTGCGAATCATTCGAGTGGATGGTCATTCCAGTGAACTTTAGTCCTATCCAAGTGAACCTGGGTTCGAACAGGAAAGGGACTGTTAAGCAGTTGTATGGTAATTTAAGAACTAAACTATAAATGATCGGAAAGGACAAGGTCCTTAATCCTCTGTCGAGTAGCTGGGGACTACGACAAGCCGGGTGGCACCGGTGGTCGGCCTCGCAGACGAAGCCAGACACGACGACGAGGTGAATGGCGCCGGTGATTGCATGCTGAGGCCAACCAACCGAATAGCCTGCATGTTAATTGTCCAGAGTGCAAAAATCATCTCCGGGCTAGCCGGTCGAGTGAATCTATTCGCTCGCCAGTCGAGTGAAAAAAGTTGAATCGCTCGCCCCGCCATCAGCCTAGTGGAATAAATGGCGAGTTGGTCGATCGACGTTGTTCGTCTCAGTAAGCCTGCGTACATGTGGGAGTTGACCTTCCATTCATTTTTTCCTGCATGCAGTTATCGCTCGATTAGGTGGCCTACGTTATGCATGCACTTACCAGGCACTTATTCCTTCAATCTCGAACGGCCGTCGCTTGAGGCTGTTTCGTAGGTAGCCGCCGAAGCGCGCCTCCACCACGGAGACCGCCGCAGGCCGCTGGACCGGAGGCAGGAGCGCTACATGCCTGCGCCGCCACCGCAGAGGTTGCAGGCGAGCAGCCGAGAACATGAGGCCGGAGTCGACGGCGAGGCGAACGGCGACGTCGGACGCCCGTGCGGCTCGACGACGAGGTTGGCGACGATGATGACGCGGACGCCGCCGGTGGCTGCGCACGGAGGCGCGGTCGGTGGTTCCGAGGTCGAAGATAACAACGGGGCGGATGGCGTCGGTGGTTGTCCGTGGAGGCGCAGTCGGTTTCTTGCTTTCTCGTTGATTCAAGTAATCAGCTCATGCAGATGGGAGGCCAGCCAACCTGAAGGCCGATAGCTCTCCTTGTACGTGTTTGGATGGATGTATGCTTTCCTTCTGTTTGTGATGCTTTGCTCGTCGTGTAAATGAACAGTATAGAAAACATATTGAAACATGAAGATCAAACCAAATAGAGGGCACCAGCAGGAATGGAAATGCCGCTGGTGGTAAAGAAATAACCATCTGCATCATGGCTCGATAGACGCCATGCCCCACGGTGGGCCCAACTGTCGTAGTAACGATTCCAACAATAAGAGAGGGGTAGGATAAAGGAGCATGATCTATCGAGATGCATATGGGTGTCACGGTGGTTTTAGCGAGTTCAGGCCTCTCGCGGTGGAGATAACAACCCTACGTCTCGTGCTCCGGAGAGGCTTTGTTTTATCTTAGTATGTATCCGGAGATTACAATGAGAGGAGAACGGATCCCCGTAGTCCTGAGACTAATGGTGAAAAAGAGAGAGAGAGATGGAAGAAAAAAGAGCCCCCTCGTCTAGTGGTGGGGGGTGGCTTATATAGAGTGCGCCACCCCCCACCTCCTATGTTACAAAGTGGGGCACGAATGCCATAATACCAGCCCACTACCAAGCCCTCACTATGAGAATGATGCCGACTGCTTTGCTGCCTACTGGTCTTCATATATCCGAGTGAGTCGTACAGTCGAGTGGTGAATTGTCATCTGAGTAGATGGTATATATGCTACTTGGTCGAGTGGATGGTATGCTGCTTGGTCGAGTGGATGGTATGCCTGTATGAAATTTATCTGGATCCACATGTTGTGTGGACCCCATGCTTTATGATATTTCGACCCTTCGTGGGCCTACCAATTATGTGTATCCCCAACTGTACCCCCCCTCCCCCGTATATAAAGGAGTGGAGGAGGGGGAGGGCCGGCCCTCTATGGCGCGCCCTAGGGGAGTCCTACTCCCACCGGGAGTAGGATTCCCCCCTTCCAAGTAGGAGTAGGAGAGGAAGGAAGGAGGAGAGAGGGAGGACGGAAAGGGGGGCCACCCCCCTCCCAATTCGGATTGGGCTTGGGGGGGCTCCTAGGCCGCCTCCTCCTCTCTCCCACTAAGGCTCAATAAAGCCCATACACTCCCCAGGGGGTTCCGGTAACCTCCCGGTACTCCGGTAAATGCTCGAACTCACCCGGAACCATTTCGATGTCCAAACATAGTCATCCAATATATAGATCTTTATGTCTCGACCATTTCGAGACTCCTCGTCATGTCTGGGATCATATACGGGACTCCGAACTACCTTCGATACATCAAAACACATAAACTCATAATACCGATCGTCACCGAACGTTAAGCGTGCAGACCCTACGGGTTCGAGAACTATGTAGACATGACCGAGACTCATCTCCGGTCAATAACCAATAGAGGAACCTAGATGATCATATTGGTTCCTACATATTCTACGAAGATCTTTGTCGGTCAAACCGCATAACAACATACGTTGTTCCCTTTGTCATCGGTATGTTACTTGACCGAGATTCGATCGTCGGTATCTCAATACCTAGTTCAATCTCGTTACCGGCAAGTATCTTTACTCGTTCCGTAATGCAACATCCCATAACTAACTCATTAGTCACATTGCTTGCAAGGCTTATAGTGATGTGCATTACCGTGAGGGCCTAGAGATACCTCTCCGATACACAGAGTGACAAATCCTAATCTCGATCTATGCCAACTCAACAAACACCATTGGAGACACCTGTAGAGCATCTTTATAGTCACCCAGTTACGTTGTGACGTTTGATAGCACACTAAGTGTTCCTCCGGTATCCGGGAGTTGCATAATCTCATAGTCATAGGAACATGTATAAGTTATGGAGAAAGCAATAGCAACAAACTAAATGATCATCATGCTAAGCTAACAGATGGGTCAAGTCAATCACATCATTCTCTAATGATGTGATCCCATTCATCAAATGACAACTCTTGTCCATGGCTAGGAAACTTAACCATCTTTGATTAACGAGGTAGTCAAGTAGAAGCATACTAGTGACACTCTGTATGTCTATGTGTTCACATATGTACTAAGTTTCCAGTTAATACAATTCTAGCATGAATAATAAACATTTATCATGATATAAGGAAATAAATATTAACTTTATTATTGCCTCTAAGGCATATTTCCTTCAGTCTCCCACTTGCACTAGAGTCAATAATCTAGTTCACATCGTCATGTGATTTAACACCAATAGTTCACATCTTTATGTGATTAGTTCACATCTCCATGTGACTAACACCCAAAAGGTTTACTAGAGTCAATAATCTAGTTCACATCGCTATGTGATTAACACCCAAAGAGTGATCATGTTTTGCTTGTGAGAGAAGTTTAGTTTACGGGTTTGCAACATTCAGATCTGTATGTATTTTGCAAATTTCTATGTCTACAATACTCTGCATGGAGCTACTCTAGCTAATTGCTCCCGCTTTCAATATGTATCTAGATCGAGACTTAGAGTCATCTAGATCGGTGTCAAAAGCTTGCATCGACGTAACTCTTTACGACGAACTCTTTTATCACCTCTATAACCGAGAAATATTTCCTTAGTCCTCTAAGGATAATTTTGACTGTTTTCCAGTGATCTACTCCTAGATCACTATTTTACTCCCTTGCCAAAATCATGCTAAGGTATACAATAGGTATGGTACACAGCATATCATACTTTATAGAACCTATGACTGAGGCATAGGGAATGACTTCTCATTCTCTTTGTATTTTCTGTCGTGGTCGGGTTTTGAGTCTTTACTCAACTTCACACCTTGCAACACAGGCAAGAACTCCTTCTTTGACTGTTTTATTTTGAACTACTTCAAAATCTTGTCAAGGTATGTACTCATTGAAAAATATATCAAGCGTCTTGATCTATCTCTATGGATCTTGATGCTTAATATGTAAGTAGCTTCACCGAGGTCTTTGTTTGAAAAACTCCTTTCAAACACTCCTTTATGCTTTCCAAAAAATTCTACATTATTTCCAATCAACAATATGTCATTCACATATACTTATCAAAAATGCTGTAGTGCTCCCACTCACTTGTTGGGGATCATTGCAGAAATTAAAAAAATTCTATGCATCACCAAGATCAATCTATGGAGATACTAGCAACGAGAAAGAGGGGAGTGCATCTTCATACCCTTGAAGATCGCGATGCAGAAGCATTGCAAGAATGCGGTTGGAGGAGTCATACACGCATCGATTCAGATCGCGGTCGATTCCGATCTAAGCGCCGAACAACGGCGCCTCTGCGTTCAACACACATGCAGCTCGGTGACGTCTCCTGTGCCTTGATCTAGCAAGGAGGAGGGAGAGGTTGGGGAAGACAACTCCAGCAGCAGCACGATGGTGTGGTGGTGGTGGAGCTGTGTGGTTTCCAGCAGGGCTTCACGAAGCACTACAGAGAACGAGGATGTGGAGAGGTAGGGCTGCGCCGAGAGAGAGAGACTCGTGTCTTTGGCAGCCCCAAAACCCCCACTATTTATAGGAGGAGGGTGCGCCCCTCTAGGGTTCCTACCCCTAGGGGGGCGTCAGCCCTAGATGGGATGGAGGGGACGGCCAAAAGGGGGAGAAAGGGAGGCGCGCCCTAGGATGGGCCTTAGGCCCATCTGCGCCTAGGGTTTCCCCCTTTCCCCTCCTAGCTGCGCCTTGGGCCCTGGTGGGAGGCGCACCAGCCCACTCAGGGGCTGGTCCCTTCCCACTCTTGGCCCATGCAAGCCTCCGGGGCTGGTGGCCCCTCCTGGTGGACCCTCGGAACCCTCCGGTGGTCCCGGTACATTACCGGTGACGCCCGAACACTTCTGGTGGTCAAAACCTCACTTGCTATACATTATTCTTTACCTCCGAACCATTCGGAACTCCTCATGATGTTTGGGATCTCATCCGGGACTCCAAACAACATTCAGTAACCACGTACAAACTTTCCCTATAACCCTAGCGTCATCGAACCTTAAGTGTGTAGACCCTACGGGTTCGGGAGGCATGCAAACATGACCGAGACATCTCTCTGGTCAATAACCAACACCGGGATCTGGATACCCATGTTGGCTCCTACATGTTCCATGATGATCTTATCGGATGAACCACGATGTCGAGGATTCAATCAATCCCGTACACAATTCCCTTCGTCTACCGGTATGATACTTGCCCAAGATTCGATCGTCGGTATTCCTATACCTTGTTCAATCTCGTTACCGGCAAGTCTCTTTTTCTCGATCCATAACACATCATCCCATGATCAACTCCTTGATCACATTGAGATCATTATGATGATGTCCTACCGAGTGGGCCCAGAGATACCTCTCCGTCACACGGAGCAACAAATCCCAGTCTCGATTTGTACCAACCCAACAGACACTTTCGGAGATACCCGTAGTGCACCTTTATAGCCACCCAGTTATGTTGTGACATTTGGCACACCCAAAGCATCCCTACGGTATCCGGGAGTTGCACAATCTCATGGTCTAAGGAAATGATACTTGACATTAGAAGAGCTTTAGCAGACGAACTACACGATCTTGTGCTATGCTTAGGATTGGGTCTTGTCCATCACATCATTCTCCTAATGATGTGATCCCATTATCAATGACATCCAATGTCCATGGTCAGGAAACCATAACCATCTGTTGATCAACGAGCTAGTCAACTTGAGGCTCACTAGGGACATGTTGTGGTCTATGTATTCACACATGTATTACGATTTCCGGATAACACAATTATAACATGAACAATAGACAATTATCATGAACAAGTAAATATAATAATAACCATTTTATTATTGCCTCTAGGGCATATTTCCAACAGTCTCCCACTTGCACTAGAGTCAATAATCTAGTTACATTGTGATGAATCGAACACCCATAGAGTTCTCGTGTTGATCATGTTTTGCTCGTGGAAGAGGTTTAGTCAAAGGATCTGCGACATTCAGGTTTGTATGCACTTTACAAATATCTATGTCTCCATCTTGAGCATTTTCACGAATGGAGTTGAATCGACGCTTGATATGCCTGGTCTTCTTCTGGAACCTGGGCTCCTTGGCAAGGGCAAGGGCTACAGTGTTGTCACAAAAGAGAGTCATCGGGCCCAACGCATTGGGAATAACTCCTAGGTCGGTAATGAACTCCTTCATCCAGATTGCTTCATGTGCTGCCTCCGAGGCTTCCATGTACTCCGTTTCACATGTAGATCCCGCCACGACGCTTTGCTTGAAACTGCACCAGCTGATTGCCCCACCATTCAAAATATACACGTATCTGGTTTGTGACTTGGAGTCATCCAGATCTGTGTCGAAGCTAGCATCAATGTAACCCTTTACGACGAGCTCTTCGTCACTGCCATAAACGAGAAACATATCCTTAGTCCTTTTCAGGTACTTCAGGATGTTCTTGACCGTTGTCCAGTGTTCCATACTGGAATTACTTTGGTACCTTCCTACCAAACTTATGGCAAGGTTCACATCAGGTCTGGTACACAGCATGACATACATAATAGACCCTATGGCCGAGGCATAGGGGATGACACTCATCTTTTCTCTATCTTCTACCGTGGTCGGGCATTGAGCCGTGCTCAATCTCACACCTTGCAATACAGGCAAGAACCCCTTCTTGGACTGATCTATATTGAACTTCTTCAATATCTTGTCAAGGTATGTGCTTTGTGAAAGACCAATGAGGCGTCTCGATCTATCTCTATAGATCTTGATGCCCAATATCACTACAAAAAAATACACTTCCGTGATGATACGTGTTTGTCACAGTAGGTCACTTTTTTTTGTCATGCATGTACATCCATGACAAATTTATGATAGAATCAAGATAGTCATACCTGTGCTATCGTAGAAGTGTTCCATGACATTACCAAAATTATCATCACGGAAGTGTCCACTTCCATGACGATAAATTGCGCGTCACAGAAGTGCTTTCGTCAAGGGTGACCGACACGTGGCATCCATCGTAACGGAATGCCGTTAAGCTATTGGGTCGGGTTTTGGATCAGATAACCCGTTAACAGCCCCGACCAATGGGGATTTTCCACGTGTAAAATCATCATTGGCTGGAGGAAACACGTGTCAACTCATCGTTGGGACAGATGTCAACCACTCATTGGACGGAAGGCGCCTATGGTACGTCGACATGTGGCATGGCCCAACAGAGGCCCATTCCTGTGAAAAGGCCGACCCGTTTGACTTGGTCAAAAGGTGGCAGGCCGGCCCATGGAAAGCCTGTTAACGGCCTGTAGCGACCCGACCTCAGATGGTCAAGTCTCTGTGCTTTAGTGTCATCCCTGGATCGGTAATGCTGACACACACAGTACTCGAGGATTTATAACAAAGTAGAAATCACACACTTATTACATCGAGTGTCTCCAAAGAGAACTTATTACAAGAATATGGCTTAAGTCCATCTAATGCGATAACAGCGGAAGGCTTGGAAGATAAGGTGAGTCCATCAACTCCAACGGCATAGCTGAGCTGCACGGCAACGACCTAACGAACCTTACTCCTCATCTGAAAAGTCTGCAACATAATACGTTGCAGCCCGAAAATGGGTCAGCACATGGAATATGCTGGCAAAGTAACACAGTAGGGCAAGAACAGAATAATGCTATCACTATATGCATATATGGCTGGTGGAAAGCTCTATGGTTATAGTTTTGCGAAAAGCCAATTTTTCCCTACAACAAAGGAATAGCTTTTAATTTAACTATCATGGTGGTTGAAACATCATTGAGAAGGTATCCCTAACTCAATCCCAATTAAAGTGATTAACAACCCAACAGTATTAATTAAACATGGTGAGATACATGTGATAACCCAAGTACTAGATACTCAAGAAGTGTCCATAACCAGGGACATGGCTAACCATGATTAGATTGTACACTCTGCAGAGGTTTGCGCACTTTTCCCCCACAAGACTCGATCGCCTCCATTGGATTTCTCGCACTACATGGTGTTTGAGAAACAGATGACCGAGACATAGTCTTTCAGTGACGTTAACTCTCTACTCCGGGTAGACCATACCAAACCTACAAAACCCACTACCTGCTGATCTACCTCTTCAAGAGCTTCACATAACTTACTCAACTATGCTAGAGCCCATAATAGCTTGTGGCTGCACACGGAAGTTTCTAGCATGAATCATATCAGTTCCCTTCGAGCCTGGGTGGCGGTCCATAGGAAGATCACACGAGTACCCTGGGATTTCCAAAAAAAATACAGACAACACTGGGTTCCCCAGGTGCCTCAATCCACCCAGTTGTTTGATTAAGTTGCCACCTTAAGTTGAACCATTAATTAACAATCTCACATCTGACATGAATTTCACTCAAACCCAAACCACGTCTACGAGCATAGCATAGCAATATAAGCAATACGTAGAAGTAACTCCTAAGGGTTTGAATATAACAGGGCAATAGGTTCTACCTCAGCAACTACCTCCCAACCCACAAGTTAATGACATCCTAATCATGCAATGTTTGAGGATTGGAACTAATGCATAAAAACTGGGTAATAATGGGATATGATCAAAGTGTTACTTGCCTTGCTGACGATCCGCGAATCCTAGAGACTCGTAGTAACACGCTTCGCACTCCGGGAATTCTATCACAAGCAAACAATAACATACATAAGTAACAAGCAATGATGCACAAACAAAACTCAAATAAGAGAGGTTAACCAGAAAGTTCAACTTAAGAACTCCGGTATGCAAAAAGAATCAAATCAAACAAAGCAACGAAAGTCAAACAGCGAAAGAAAGAAGCTTTGTTTACTAATCTAAAACTAGGTCAAATTTTACAGTAGAGAAAACTTGTTTGAGTTGGTTAATCGGAAAGAGGGTTTCGAGACGAAACTCCAGGAGCTTGAATCGCCTGATTCCCATAAACGAGCGTAAAGATAAACAGAATCTTAGATCGGATCAGAAATCGCGATCAGAGAAAATCACGGAATAAATCCGATAAAAGAAAACTCATGAACAGACTAATGAACGAGCGTTCGTTAGTTGTAACTAACGGGCGAGGAACCGTTCTTTAAGACGAACGTTCGGACGAATGTCCGCTAACTAGAAGAACCGAGAAAAAAACCGGTGAATCCGAAAAAAACGGATCTAGGGTTTCTAAAAAAACCGAACGGTCTTTATAAAAAAACGGCGGCAGGGCGCGGCGGCTACCTTCGGCGAGAGTTCCGGCGGGGCGAGGCAGCGGCGGGCGGCGGCGCGAGCTGCGGCGGTGGCGGCGGTAGGCG
>NC_041386.1:63386101-63394205 GCF_002162155.2 Triticum dicoccoides
CGGCGGCGGTTTGGCGTGGCGCGGGAGGCGGCGGCGGTGGTGTGGTGTTGGGGTGGGGTGGCGGCGTATATAAAGGGGGGTGGGGCAGCGACTTGGAGGAGGGGGCAAGGCGCGGCGGAGGCGGAGTCCAACTCGGACTCCGGTCCGAGTGGCGGCGGCGGCTGCGGCCTCGCGCGGCTGGGCCTTAGGCCCAGTAGGCGCGGGAACCCCCTTTTAAAAAAAACTTCGCCGACCGAAATAAAATCCAAAAAAACCTAAAAATGCCAAAACAAATTTTCACCGTCTAAATAAAATATTTAGGACGAGCTGAACATTTTCTTGGCCCTAAAATGAAATTTTGAAAACATGCAATTTTTCTAATGCAAATAAAATCTGAATAAGACCAAATAAAATCCAATAAATGATTTTAATATTTTTCCTCCGATATTTCAATTATTTTGGAGAAGGCATATTATCTCCACTCATTTGGTTTAATATGAAATATTTTTCGGAGAGAAAAATTATTAAAATCAAAATCCTCGTTTCATTATTTGTTAAAAATCAAATATGAAAACCGGAAAATCCCCAACTCTCTCCGTGGGTCCTTGAGTTGCTTAGGATTTCGAGGATTGCGGAACAGAGCAATAAATCATGATATGCATGGATGATCTATGCATAACATTCCAAATTGAAAATTTGGGATGTTACAAACCTACCCCCTTAAGATGAATCTCGCCCTCGAGATTCGGGTTGGCTAGAAAATAGGTACGGGTGGTCCTTGCGGAGATCATCCTCTCGTTCCCAGGTAGCTTTATCCTCGGTATGGTGGCTCCACTGAACTTTGAAAAACTTGAGAACCTTATTGCGGGTGACTCTGCTGGCAAACTCAAGAATCTTAACTGGCTTCTCCTCGTAAGTCAAATCACTGTCCAACTGAATTGCCTCCACGGGTACTGTATCTCTTAATGGTATATCCGCCATCTCAGCATGACACTTCTTCAGCTGTGAAACGTGGAACACATCGTGGACTCCTGACAATCCCTCAGGTAACTCCAACTTGTAGGCAACTTTTCCCATCCGTTCCAAAATGCGATACGGTCCTACAAATCTCGGGGCTAACTTTCCTTTAACTCCAAAATGTTTCACTCCTCGCAAGGGTGATACTCGCAGATATGCTCTATCTCCAATTTCGTAGGTTACCTCCTTGCATTTTGAGTCTGCATAACTCTTCTGTCTGGACTGAGCAATCTTCAGTCGGTCTCGGATCAATTTTACCTTCTCCTTAGATTCTTTAATCAAGTCTGGTCGAAACAACTGTCGGTCTCCTACCTCATCCCACATCAACGGTGTTCTGCACCTGCGTCCAAACAGGGCTTCAAACGGTGCCATCTTCAAACTGGCTTGGTAGCTATTGTTGTATGAGAACTCTGCATATGGCAAATTGTCATCCCAACTAGATCCATAATCTAGCACACAGGCTCTCAACATGTACTCCAAAATTTGATTGACTCTCTCAGTCTGTCCATCTGTCTGCGGGTGAAACGCTGTACTGAACTCCAATCTCGTTCCCAGAGTCTGGTGTAACTGATGCCAAAACTTTGAAGTAAACCGTGTTCCTCGATCCGATACGATGGTCCTCGGAACTCCATGCAGACATACGATCCTGGACATATAGATCTTGGCCAACTTTGCACTTGTATAGGTGATTTTCACTAGGATGAAGTGAGCTACTTTGGTCAAACGATCAACTACTACCCATATGGAATCATATCCTGCTTTAGTCCTGGGTAATCCGGTGATAAAGTCCATGCCAAGTTTATCCCACTTCCATTCGGGTATCGGCATAGGCTGTAATAGTCCTGCTGGCTTCTGATGTTCTGCCTTAACTCTCTGACATACATCACATACGGCTACATACTCGGCAATATCCTTCTTCATACCAGTCCACCAGAAACGTTCCTTCAAATCCAAATACATCTTGGTGTTTCCGGGGTGTATCGAGTATGGTGAGTCATGGGCCTCTTGAAGTATCAACTTCCTGATCTCCTGGTTGTTGGGCACATAAACTCGGTCCTCAAACCATAGGGTATCGTGCTCATCTTCATGAAAACCTTTGGCCTTTCCTTTGCCCATCTTCTCCTTTATCTCGGCAATCTCTTTATCATCTTTCTGAGCTTCCCAAATCTTGTCCAGCAATGTCGACTGAACCTCCATTGTGGCAATGAACCTTCTAGGTACAATCTCTAATCGAAGTTCCATGATGTCCTTTGCTAATTCCTTCGGCAGTCCTTTACTTTCAAGGATATTAGCATAACTCTTTCGACTCAATGCGTCTGCTATGACATTGGCCTTTCCTGGATGATAGTGTAGCTTCATGTCATAATCCTTTATAAGCTCCAACCATCTCCTCTGCCTAAGGTTCAGCTCCTTCTGGGTGAAGATGTACTTCAAACTCTTGTGATCCGTGTACACATCACAACGGTTTCCAATAAGGTAATGTCTCCAAGTCTTCAACGCATGCACTACGGCTGCTAGCTCCAAATCATGCATAGCATAATTCAACTCATGAGGTTTTAGTTGTCGTGAGGCATACGAAACAACTCTTCCGTCCTACATAAGCACACATCCAAGTCCTAAGCGAGAGGCGTCGCAATACACTTGGTACTCCTTATGTATATCTGGTAGTACTAGCACTGGGGCTGTAGTCAAACGTTTCTTCAACTCCTGGAAACTTTCTTCACAATCTTCTGTCCATTTAAACTTGGTATCCTTCTTCAACAGTTCAGTCACTGGTTTTGCAATCTTGGAAAAAATTTCAATGAATCTCTGGTAGTATCCTGCGAGTCCAAGAAAACTGCAGATTTCGCTAACTGAGGTGGGTGCCAACCATTCAGTGACTGACTGAACCTTGCTGTGGTCTACTGCTATACCTTCTCCTGATATAACATGTCCAAGGAATCCGACTTCCTTCAGCCAAAACTCACATTTGCTAAACTTAGCATACAACTGGTGTTCCTGAGCTTCTCGAGAACTAAACGCAAATGCTCTTTGTGCTCCTCCTCGTTCTTCGAGTATACCATGATATCATCAATAAACACCACAACAAACTTGTCCAAATACTCCATGAACACCTTGTTCATCATGCTCATGAAATAGGCAGGGGCGTTAGTCAGTCCAAACGACATGACCGTGTACTCGTATAATCCATATCGCGTTGTGAACGCCGTCTTTGGTATGTTCTTCTCTCGTATCTTCAACTGATGATACCCTGATCGTAAATTGATCTTTGAGAACACTTTAGCTCCTTGCAACTGATCAAACAGATCATTGATCATCGGTAGTGGGTACTTGTTCTTTATCGCCACTTCATTCAAGGCTCGATAATCAACAATCATCCTTAGGGATTTATCCTTCTTCTCAACCAAAAGTACTGGGGCTCCCCAAGGTGATGAACTTCTTCGGATGTATCCTTTCTCCAATAACTCCTTGATCTATTTCTTAATTTCTTTCAGATCCTTTGCGGGCATCCGATAGGGTCTCTTGGATATTGGTCCTGTTCCTGGTAACAGCTCTATCAAAAACTCAATGTCTCTGTCCGATGGCATGCCTGGTAACTCCTCTGGGAAAACATCCGGGTAATCCTTTACTACCGGCACTTCCTCCTGAACAACTCCCGTAAGGGCATTCACTTGGCTCCTTTTTGGCACATGCTTAGACACATACTTAATCCTTTTTCCCTCCGGGGTGGTGAGATAAATTGACTTACTCGCACAGTCAATGCTTCCTCCATACTTTGACATCCAGTCCATACTCAATATCACATCCAATCCTTGTGACTCCAAGATAATTAGGTCGGACGGAAACACATGTGTGCCAATGGTTAAGGGTATCTGGTCACACCATCGGCTAGCCATATATTCTGCTCCGGGTGAACTCACTAAAAGAGGGGTCCTACGGGTTTGGGTTGGTAGTTTAAACTTATCCATGAATCCCCTTGATATGTATGAATGCGATGCACCAGTATCGAAAAGAACAAGAGCGGTAAATGACTTAACCAAAAACTTACCTATTATCGCGTCCGGCTGCTCTTCAACCTCCTCCACGTTAACGTGGTTCACTTGTCCTTTATTCAATGGACTGGGCTTCTTCCGAGCGCTTCCATTTCCGTTTCCATTCCTTCCTTCAGGGCAATCATTGGCATAGTGCCCTGTCTCCCCGCACTTAAAACAGGTAACCTGACTTAAGTCTCTTTTGGCGGGAGTGGACGGGTTGGAGCGGTTCTGGCTGTTGTTAACTCCGTTCCCATTCCCATTCTTAGCACCACTGTGGTTATGTGATCCTCCTCCAGTGTGGTTGTGACCTCCATGGTTGTGAACAAGTCCTCCCGAGTTCGGGGTTAGGCGAGGCTTCTGCTGAGGTCCTGAGTTATACTTCCCTTGTCCATACTTTCTCTTGCGGCTCTCAATCTGCTGTTGTTTCCCTTCAATCATAAGAGCCTTATCTACCAACTCCTGGTAGTTGTTGAAGGTTGCTACCATCAAATGCATGCTCATCTCATCATTCAGCCCTTCCATAAACTTCTTCTGCTTCGCGGCATCAGTGGCCACATCATCAGGGGCATAGTGTGATAACTTGCTAAACTCATCCACGCACTGAGCCACAGTACGATTCCCCTGGCGTAGGTTGCGGAACTCCCGCTTCTTCATCTGCATAGCTCCAGTTGAGACACTGGCGGTGCGGAAAGCTTGCTGAAACTGGTCCCAAGTGACGTTGGCTACAGGAAAAGTGGTTGTGTAATTCTCCCACCATGAGGCTGTTGGTCCATCCAATTGATGTGCGGCAAAGCGCACCCTCTCAGCATCTGTGCAACCTGCGGTGGTCAACTCCCTTCCAATACGGCATAGCCAATCGTCCGCAACTATGGGCTCGGTGCTACTGGAAAACACTGGTGGTTGTAACCTTAGAAAACGGGATAGGTTGTCCACAGGCAGGTTGTTGTTGTTGCCCTGGTTCTGAACTAGCAATTGCATCAAGGCATTCTGCTGCTGGATCAACTGGGTGAGCTCCGGTGGGAAAGCAAAACCGGTGTCACATCTCGGAGGCATCTGAGGGGTTTAGATGGGAGAGATTTAGAATAGAAAAGGGGTCTAATGAGAAAGCACTACCCATATGCACATGAGACAAACACAATCATTTCACTCAATCAAGCAAGCAAGGGCATACAAACGGTCTAGAACTATCACAAAAGTGCTCACTACTACTATATACATGGGGGAAATACTACTAATAGTTGGTGGTCATCTAGAAATTTTGATCGGTGGAAGACTCCATGATGTCTGCTCCAGCTTCGTCTTCAAAGTCATCATCACTAGGATCGGAATCGGTGTCGTCGATGATGCGGTAGTCCTTGGGGCGTATTTCCTTGGGTTCTTCTTCTTCTTCTATTGGTGCTGGTCCTCCCATGAATGCTCCGATCTTCTTGACTAAGTCGTCATTCTTCTCCAGTAGTGTCTTGATTTCCTCCTCATATCCATCGCGGGTAAACTTGAGTTCTTCCTCCAGCTCAATGATCCTAGTCTCCGCCTTCTTCAAGTCCATCGTGTCCGCACACATCTGGTTCTCCTGATGTTGAATGTGCTGGTTTAACTCCTGGATGAAAGTTGCAATGGATCTATCCTTCTTAGTGCTGATTACTTCCCATTGCTCGTCTCAGCGCCCACATATTTGGTAAATAGTGTCCTTAAGCTCCCTATTGTAAACTTCTCCAATTCGTCCCATGGTAATGTGGGCTGCCATGCTCTTACCTAGACTCCAGGTGGGTGCTTCGAAAAAAAATTCTATGGGTTTAGAGGTTGGCGAGAACGTCCTTCCTAGAACTTGTACTTGAATCATCCAGCGCTCCTCTTTAGGTAAAGTGGCGTTGTACGTCCCGTGAAGCTTGGTATTCCAATGTTCAAGTACCTAGTGACTTCCTTCAAGTGGCGTCCAAAAGGTGTGTCTTCATCCGGTTGTGCAAACTTGTTCTTCATCTCCGTCATCCTAAAGAGTAGAAAATGGGGAGGAGTCAGAAATGAGAAGAGAAGTGAGACCTAGGGTTTATCTTAGTGGTCGTGTCCTACACTCAGCGTGTGCTCCGATACCATCTTGTAGCGACCGACCTCAGATGGTCAAGTCTCTGTGCTTCAGTGTCATCCCTGGATCGGTAATGCTGACACACACAGTACTCGAGGATTTATAACAGAGTAGCAATCACACACTTATTACATCGAATTTCTCCAAAGAGAACTTATTACAAGAATATGGCTTAAGGCCATCTAATGCGATAACAGCGGAAGGCTTGGAAGATAAGGTGAGTCCATCAACTCCAACGGCATAGCTGAGCTGCACGGCAACGACCTAACGAACCTTACTCCTCGTCTGAAAAGTCTGCAACATAATACGTTGCAGCCCGAAAACGGGTCAGCACATGGAATATGCTGGCAAAGTAACACAGTAGGGCAAGAACAGAATAATGCTATCACTATATGCATATATGGCTGGTGGAAAGCTCTATGGTTATAGTTTTGCGAAAAGCCAATTTTTCCCTACAACAAAGGAATAGCTTTTAATTTAACTATCATGGTGGTTGAAACATCATTGAGAAGGTATCCCCAACTCAATCCCAATCAAAGTGATTAACAACCCAACAATATTAATTAAACATGGGGAGCTACATGTGATAACCCAAGTACTAGATACTCAAGAATTGTCCATAACCGGGGACACGGCTAACCATGATTAGATTGTACACTCTGCAGAGGTTTGCGCACTTTTCCCCACAAGACTCGATCGCCTCTGTTGGATTTCTCGCACTACATGGTGTTTGAGAAACGGATGACCGAGACACAGCCTTTCAGAAACCTTAACTCTCTACTCCGGGTAGACCATACCAAACCTACAAAACCCACTACCTACTGATCTACCTCTTCAAGAGCTTCACGTAACGTACTCAACTATGCTAGAGCCGATAATAGCTTGTGGCTGCACACGGAAGTTTCTAGCATGAATCATCTCAGTTCCCTTTGAGCCTGGGTGGCGGTCCATAGGAAGATCACACGGGTACGCCGGGATTTCCAAAAAAAATACAGACAACACTGGGTTCCCCAGGTGCCTCAATCCACCCAGTTGTTTGATTAAGTTGCCACCTTAAGTTGAACCATTAATTAACAATCTCACATCTGACATGAATTTCACTCAAACCCAAACCACGTTTACGAGCATAGCATAGCAATATAAGCAATACGTAGAAGTAACTCCCAAGGGTTTGAATATAACAGGGCAATAGGTTCTACCTCAGCAACTACTTCCCAACCCACAAGTTAATGACATCCTAATCATGCAATGTTTGAGGATTGGAACTAATGCATAAAAACTGGGTAATAATGGGATATGATCAAAGTGTTACTTGCCTTGCTGACGATCCACGAATCCTAGAGACTCGTAGTAACACGCTTCGCACTCTGGGAATTCTATCGCAAGCAAACAATAACATACATAAGTAACAAGCAACGATGCACAAACAAAACTCAAATAAGAGAGGTTGACCAGAAAGTTCAACTTAAGAACTCCGATACACAAAAAGAATCAAATCAAACGAAGCAACGAAAGTCAAACGGCGAAGGAAAGAAGCTTCATTTACTAATCTGAAACTAGGTCAAATTTTACAGTAGAGAAAACTTGTTTGAGTTGGTTAAACAGAAAGAGGGTTTCGAGACGAAACTCTAGGCGCTTGAATCGCCTGATTCCGATAAACAAGCGTAAAGATAAACAAAATCTAAGATCGGATCAGAAATCGCGACTAGAGAAAATCGCGGAATAAATCTGATAAAAGAAAACTCACGAACAGACTAATGAATGAGCGTTTGTTAGTTGTAACTAACGGGCGAGGAACCGTTCGTTAAGACGAACGTTGGACGAACGTCCGCTAACTAGAAGAACCGAGAAAAAAAACGGCGAATCCAAAAAAAAACGGATCTAGGGTTTCTAAAAAAACCGAACGGTCTTTATAAAAAAACGGCGGCGGGGCGCGGCGGCTACCTCCGACGAGAGGTCCGGCGAGGCGAGGCAGCGGCGGGCGGTGGCTTGC
>NC_041386.1:63394348-63416534 GCF_002162155.2 Triticum dicoccoides
GGGGCGGGGTGGCGGCGTATATAAAGGGGGGTGGCGCAGCAACTTGGAGGAGGGGTCAAGGCGCGGCGGAGGCGGAGTCCAACTCGGACTCCGGTCTGAGTGGCGGCGGCGGCGCGCACGTGCGCAGGAGGCGGCGGCTGCGGCCTGGCGCGGCTGGGCCTTAGGCCCAGTCGGCGCGGGAACCCCCTTTTTAAAAAAAAAACTTCGCCGACCGAAATAAAATCCAAAAAAAACCTAAAAATGCCAAAACAAATTTTCACCGTCTAAATAAAATATTTAGGACGAGTTGAACATTTTCTTGGCCCTAAAATGAAAATTTGAAAACATGCAATTTTTCTAATGCAAATAAAATCCGAATAAAACCAAATAAAATCCAATAAATGATTTTAATATTTTTCCTTTGATATTTCAATTATTTTGGAGAAGTCATATTATCTCCACTCATTTGATTTAATATGAAATATTTTTCGGAGAGAAAAATTATTAAAATCAAAATCCTCGTTTCATTATTTGATAAAAATCAAATATGAAAACCGGAAAATCCCCAACTCTCTTCGTGGGTCCTTGAGTTGCTTAGGATTTCGAGGATTGCGGAACGGAAATGCAATAAATCATGATATGCATGGATGATCTATGTATAACATTCCAAATTGAAAATTTGGGATGTTACATGGCATGTTCGCATATAGCCCATTTACAGTCCGCTAACCCAAGGCCCGTTACGCCCTATCCGAATTAGGCCCAGTAGCGTCATCTGGGCCATCCAATATGATTCCACCCTGTTTTCACTTCTGGCCCATGTATGGCACATGACGTCTTTCGGCCCATATGAGGCCTATGTAACTCTTGGCCTATTAACGGCCCGTGGTGAAACTGGCCCGTAATGAACAGTGTATCACTTTACACCCATTAACGACCCGAGGTAAAACTGGCCCGTAATGAACAGTGTATCACTTTATACCCATTAACAGCCCATTATTCCGTTGGGCCGTTTCCAGCCCATGTTATCTTTCGGCCTTCTCAGAGCCCATTTATTCTTGGACTCATTTCCAGCATTCATTTACTTACGGCCCATTACTGTCATTTTCTGCTTGTGGGCCAAATTCAGCCTATGGTTACAGTCGGCCCGTTTGTGGTCCGTTAATACGTTGGGCCGTTTTCATAGCGTCATCAAATACGGCCTATTAATGATGGCCCGTTATGGTCGGCCCATGAACGGACGATTCCAACTCTAGCCCGTTTACGGCCATAATGTGGCCTGTTATTGGCCCATGTTTGGCCAATCGATCATACGGCCCGTATAAGGCCCATTGATGATACGGCCCGTAGAAGGCCCATTGTTTCTACGAACCGTAGAAGGCCTACTGTTTCTATGGCCCGTAGAAGGCCCATTGTTTCTACGGCCCATAGGAGGCCCAGTGTCACTATAGTAAATATTAGCCCATGGTTATTGTGGCCTAGTTTTAAAAAATAGGTTATTGCAGCCACTAGTTAACCGCGGAAAAAGAACCGCAATGACTACAAGCAAACAAATAAACAAGACAACAAGGAAATAAATAAGCAAGCAACTAACGCTAGACTATCACGGCTATTACACATATTACATCCACTGGGCATCAAAGTTCGCCACCAGTGCAAATATAGGGAACAAAGCAGCATATCATATACACTGGCCGTCAAAATTGGCCACCAGTGCAAATAAACGCGACAGCAAAACAAGATCATAACTAAAACAACTTCAGAAGAGCTCAAGAAACATTATCCTGGGTATCCACCATGCTGGCAATTAGCTTAGCAAGCTGATTAGCTTTGTCCTGTTTGGCGCTAAAATCCTCCAACGCTTGCTGTTGCACCAGAAAGTATGCATCTGAATGCTCCAGGGACTTCCACAGTCCTTTCGCTTCTTGTCGCAGCACAGCCGATTGATGTCTTTCAGCTTGTAGTTGAGACTCAAGAAACCGAACTGATTCAGACAGTGAGTTTGAATAGCTTGTGCAAGAGGTAGTGGCTAGTAACTCCAACACTAAACCAAGACAGGATGTGTCACTATCCTGAACCTTATCTGCATTACTTCCTTTACCGTTGCTTAATAAGGCACTCTTCCCCAATATTCTGTCAGCATTCTAAAAGAAGAAACAAGCAGACACATAACAAGTTTAGCATGTACTAGTATATGAAACTCATTTCGGTGAACCAGTTCATTAGTAAGGTGGACAGGATTAAACTACCAAGTCTTCTATTGCCAAGTACTAGTACATAATAAAAGCATCAAACAAACATATACCTATGTCCTATGGTAGCAATGGAATCTTAAATTAGAACAGTTGTTCTTCAGGTTTAGGCACTTGTTCTACATGAACAGAGTATATTAAGACGCAAGAATATAATACTTAAAAATAGAAAATGAGCTCATAGACCTTACCACATTCTTGGTTTGGGACCAATACAGAACAAGGCGTTCCCAGTCATCGTCTAGTAAATGTGTCTCAGGAGAACGTAAGGGAATTTGATGAGTTTCTTTGCCGGTGAAGTACGTTTTCTTCAGGTAATTCCGATACTGCCACCAAGCATTCTTGAAGATAGCAGAGGTATTAGCACAGGTTACCTCATCCTGAGTTTCCAAATCGGTCCTTCTCTATAGAGAAAAATGGGAAAATTTGTTGTATTATAACCATCATGGAGGTAGGATGTATGGGACGAAGCAAAGTAATTGCCATGAATAACATTACTTACACATAACTCTTGGACAAACACCTGCAACTAACATTTTCCTTCATCTTCAGTATAATATTTCCAAGATGGGAAGATACACACATATGATTTAACAACATCAAATGCGATAGATGCTAAACTACGACTAGCTGGTTGTGCTTCCTCCACAGGAATAGGCGTACTAACTGGTGGAGTTGGGGTTCGCCGTGATAGTACTGGCCCTATGTGCACTGGAGCTGCCTTACTAACTGCTCTTGTTTGGGAGCTCTGTGGTGGAGATGGTGCTGTGTCAACAGGAACTGGGTTACTATCGGCTGGGGTTGGGGTTAGATTGGGTGAAGCTGGTTCTCTGTCCATCGTAGTAGGGATACAATCTGCGAGAGTTTGGGTTATGTGTGGTAGGGCTGGTTCTTGTGCATGTACAACCGGGGTGCTATCTCCACCAAGAGGTAGCACTGTTTTATTTGAAGACCGTGTTTTTAGTCCGCTAGATACTGGCATCACCCACTCCAATTCAAATGGCTGATAAACAGGAAACATAGTTGAATGTACACACATTGTATGAGAGACAGATGCAATAGATAGTGTGGAAAAAAGAGGGCATGAAATAGTTGACATGTATATTATTTAACTAAAACGGATAACATGACATAATTTCACATATATGATGTCTATCTAAACTGGATAGCATAGCATAACATAATTCAAAGATATGATGAATAACTAAACAGGATCGCATGCCATAATTCACCTACATGTTATCTAAGTAATCAGGATCACATCATTTAATTCACATATGTGATTTATATGCTAAACAAAGGGCATTCGATATGATGTCTGAACTAAGAACATGGTGTTGAATATTGTGTATATGATGTCTAAACTATGCAATGCAAGACACCATATGCATGATATGAGCAGTATAACCGTGCCAAGTTAGAGCATACACCTCGGTGGGGGAATAGGATTGGTCATCTGTCTCTAAATCCATATCTGAGGAGCTATCGGGACCCAACAAGAGATCTGCTTCGATAGGTAGCACTGTCTGCTCTGAAGGCCTTGTTTTCACTCCAGATTTTCCATCTCCCAACCAAATGGTTGATTCACAGGAAGAGTAGTTTAATGTACAAACATTGTCGACAAATGGAAATGTAATGAAGAAAAGGATGGGCAAGATATCATTCAAGTATATGATGCCTGGTTAAACAGGATGGCATTGCACATTTCACATATATTATGGCTGGCTAAAAGACATGAAACTACATAATTCCCATATATGATATAGAAACTAAACAGGTGGCATTACAGAACATGTCTAAACTAAGCAGATGACATATATGATGTTAGAAGTAGGCACTGCAAGGCAACATATGCATGATATGACTAACATCATCATGCCAAGGTAGAGCAAACACCTTGGGGGGTAAATAGGAGTGGTCAGCGGCGTCCGAATCCGCCTCAGAACAGATATCTTGTTCTGGATTACAATCTGGAGATGGGTGGGGAGGGTTTGCCATTGAACCCACCATGGAGCTATGTCTGCATGACATTGTATTGCCGCGCAAAACTCTTCTCTTTTTCTCTACATGTTCAGCATGACTGTGTACAATATCTGACATGCATACAAAAAAATATGGTGAGATTATGTAAGGAGAGCATGCAGAAATTTAGAGTGATGGTAACAACCAGTGGATCGATGTTTTTCCGTTGAACCAAAATAGCCCTAATGGATCAACGTGAATGTATAGTAATAAGTGATGCAACAAGTGTACAACCTCTTTGCCGTAGCCGTGTCGACCTCAGCATCATTGGGTTGGTCGCGGAAGCAGTTGAGGTAGAGGTGGTTGTCGGAGGTCTGGAGGAAGATCTGAGGAATCTGTAGACGGTGTCCAGGGCACTGCTCTATTGTGACGGATCGTTGTGTCGTTGGAGCAGCTCCGGTGAGCCGTAAGACGTCAAGGCTGAAGCAGCACAAGACAGACATCGTCAATCTGAAGTGGGATTCTAATAGCATCTCCAATAGATGATGTAAAATGGATGTAAAATTAACATCACCAAAAACCACCTGACTACAACAGATGAGGTAAAAACTATTGACTCTGAACTTAACTGTCGAAACTGAAATTTACTGTGGAATCTGAATGCTACTGTCGAAACTGAACGCAATGGTAGCAAAGAGGCACTTGCCATGTAGTTTAGGGAGGGCCTGTAGTTCATCTTCAACCTGCACCCCCCTGAGCCGCCAGCCACCACCGGTCGAACCGCCGACCCCAGCGCCGCCTCGCCGCCCCGAAACAACTCACCACCGCCGCCCCGGCCAGCCCTCTAGGCCCCCCGCCCCCAACCTGAACCCTAAGATAGATAGTGGGGTACCTCTCCGGCGAGCCCCCGTCCTCGCCGCGGGTGGTTCTTCCTTAACTCCGGCGAGCCCCCCCAACCCCTGAAAATCGACTGACCCAAAAGTCGATTCAGTCGACTGAAGTGTGGCTTAATCGGAGCAGACCAGCAGCACGAGCGAGGGGGAGAGCAGCATCAGCAGCTGGGCGAGCGAGCGATCGAGCGAGAGCTGGTGCAGCAGCAGCAGCAGATCCAGCTGGTATGGACGCCGCCGCCGAAGGGGCCTCGCACTGGGGGAGAGCCGCCGTGGAAATGTCGCCCGCGGCGCCAGCTTCAAGGTAGCCGCTCCATGGGGGTGCAGGATGGAGCACCGTCGGTGCCGGGAGGTCGAGTTAAGGAGAAGGTGCGATGCGATGAGTGTACAACCTCTTTGGTGGCGCCGAGTAGGCCACGGCTTCGTCTCAGGAGTCGGTGAGGATGCTGCGGTTCCGGTGGAGCAGGTTAAGGCGGCGCTGTGGGGATGGAGCAGCCGCGATAGACGAGGCGATCGTCGGGGCAGCTCCTTGGAGGTGGAGGACGGGGCGGCTGAACCAGCGGAACAGCGAGATGGATGACGGATCCTCATTCGGGGAGGTGGACGAGGGACGTCGAGCTGTTGCGCTGGACGACGTTGTTAGGGAAGAGGCTCCGGCCGGGCAGCGGTGACATGGCGGATGGAGGAGGGTGAGGTTTCACGACTGGAGCGGAGATGTTATGGCGGCCTCGGATTTCGAATGGCAAAAAGGGGGCGATAGGAGGGGGTAAAGCATGACTTAGGAACGCGCTTGTCCAAAATGTAGGGTGTGTTACAAAAGTACCCCCACCGATTTGAACTAGCGGCCCTTTTCGCTCAGGGTTAGAAGGGGGATTTCGCGTGTCGGGATTTGGCAGCTGGAGGGAATTTTTGTGCGCGTTGTAATTTCGGGATAGCAAAGCGCGGGTTGTGAAGGCGCGAGTTTTGGGAGCACGATATCTGAATTTTCGGGATATAACAAGACGCGGGTTGAATTTTAGGGACAAGCCTAACGTGTAGTAATATTGTACTTGTACGTACCAAATCAATTCGCACTTCCCTCAACCAAAAAGAAAACGAAAAAAATAAAACTATTCACACCACACAAAGAGAGAGTCTTGCCCCGTTTTACTATATAAATGCTATTCAAAGCTATGAATCCATGTTATGTCCGATTAAATTTTTTCGCTTGCTGTATAATGCATGTAACCTACTCATACCAACATTTTAGTGCATTCCAAATGTCTATACTACCGCTGCAATTTGAACTAAAATTGAATTCGTTTCTCTATTTTAATAAGAATCTACAATCATGAGTGTTGCCAACTTCAACCATCATAGTTTCCTTGCTATCCGCCAGATATAAATCAGACGGCCTATAATGCAGGATGGCAGGCACACCATCATCAACAACTCCGTTTTTATAAGATTAGAGATAAAACATATTAAATGTAGTATACCATGTTCATAACCACACCATGTGTATCACCGTTATATATATTCACACATCCGTTGGTTTGAAACACTATGATAAATTCTTCAAATATCTTACTTCATTTTTTATAATGAAGTATATATGATCTCTATTCGTCTTTTACACCCACACAACCCTGTTATCTTTGTAGCTAGCGCTAACTTTCTCTTGTGCATGCACACGCCCGCATCCCTCTTACCCTCCCTCAGCATTCTCTAGCTCCATCGCGCAAATTCGTCTTTTCACTTTAGGTCGTTCACCCACGGTGTGTGTAGGCCCCCCAGCTCCTTCTTTACGACACACATCGATCGATATGCCTCTCTAGCCAGGTGTGCCTAGCACAAACACAAGCTTCCCCTCTTCTCTTGTCACCGTCCATGCCTCACTCCCACCACTCTTTTCATCGTTCTCGTACTCGCACACTCCTCCCCCTCGATATAGTATGCCTCTCGTACCACCTCCTACATGCATCCCTCTCTCTCTATCCTTCTCCTCGTGCCTCATTTGCTTCTAACACACACATGCATGTATACCGACCGATCTCCCAACATATACCTAGATCGACTTTAACTACCCCCCGTCGATCGACGTACCTCACAAGTTATGTCTCTCCTTTCTCTTACAAAGGGCGATTGATCTTCCTATGTAGTTACGTCTGCTTACCACAGCCACATCGTCCCCCCTCATCATTCGTGCATGCCTCCAGACCGGTCTCTCACACGCACGTGCACAGACAACAAGCATCCATCTCCTCTCTTATTGATATTGCGGGCGTGCCCTCCGTTTGTCTAGCAAGCATATCCCACCATTTGTTAGAAGCAACTCCACTACCACCCCCTCCAACACTCTAGCTCTGTCTCTCTCCCAACCTTATTCATCTCCTGCACATATGCATGGATGTCGATCGATCTCCCTTAATACACGAGGCAGATCGATCTCCTTAACACATGAGGTAGGCCTCTCTCCTCCTCCACACATATACCAGCCATTGTACCTCTATAGTTAATTGGGCCTCCCTCTTCCCCCACCGCACACCGATAGTCGAGCGCTGCAGGTAGGTATCCATGCCACAGAGACAAACTGCACATGTCCCATCTCATGTTCCAGTAGGCCAACCACTCTATATCGTTGACGTGGGCACCCACAAATTCAATGGCACTCTTTATCGATCGTGTGCGCACACACACACACACACATCATCCCTCTCTTCGATTCTATGGACACCTCAAGCCGATGATACCTCCACTCTCTTCTCGTGGATCGCCCCCTCTATATATATGTTATATCCAGGACTCTATTTCACACACATTGCATATGTTAAATTTTTTGATTGATCCCCCCCAAAAAACTCTCAAGAACCCACACACTATATCTCTCTAGGTTTGTATCTCTCTCACACAACCCCACGCAGGTGGTGTATGTATACAAGAAGAGAATAGGTGCACCGTGCACGTACTCACGCTTCGTGCCAGCCACACCCGCGCGGGTACACGGTGGAGCTCATTTCTTTATGAAATGGCAGCCCACATGCTAATTTGAACGCCTGTAGCGGTTGTTTACCTAGGGAGGTCGTGTACCACGCGTGCACGAAACAAAGTTCGACTTGACGCGTTGCCGCGTTATTTTTAAATAAAGATATAGCGCTCAATGGCACGTACATTGAATATAAAACGATTTTTATGGAGGAAAAGGTAGTCCGCTCTTCAGAGTATCTCACACAAGGCTCCGGTGGCCTCTCTCTCTCTCACCGTTGGTCACTGATCCGGCCGCATCCCGTCCGCCGGGGGAAAGGGAGTGCGGTGGCCTCTCTCTCTCTCTCACCGTTGGTCACTGATCCGGCCGCATCCCATCCGCCGGGGGAAAGGGAGTGCGGTGGCCTCTCTCTCTCTCTCATCGTTGGTCACTGATCCGACCGCATCTCGTCCGCCGGGGGAAAGGGAGGAAGTGCATCGTTTCTCTGTTTGACGGCGCCGAGGCAGCACGTCCTGATCTGCGGTCCACGCTGTTCTCTCTGACCAAGCTCCGGGCGGCAGGGCCTACGCCACCTGCTCGCAGATTCCGCCCACCGTCGCTCACCTAGTTACATCCCGACGACCTCCAGGTATCCCCTCCGGCCTTGCTCCACTGCCCGTTTTCCCACGTCGCTGCATGTGGATCTTCCATAGTTCTTTGCCCAAAACGTCGCTCGTCTGGCGTACTTTCCATATTGCATTCTCGTCCTCACACCATTTTAGACAAAACACAACCGTGTTGTTATCTTCCCTTAGGACAAGGAATATGCTTCTTTTTTGTCGTCGCATGTGTCATCAACTATTATTGGCCAGTAATTGTTTCCTTTCTACCTCTTTTTTGCAAATAGGGCTATCCATTTCACGTTGTTGCTATTGCGACCTTTTGGTGAACTGCACAAATCACTTTTTTCTTAAGAGTGTTTTGTGCAGTTGTACTAAAATGTCACACGGGCAACGTCTCTACATTTCAGTGCGACTGCACAAAGGGAGATTGGTTTTGCTCTATCCTCCTCATCCAACTCCGAGCCTAATCTTCTCCAACTAGTTAGTCTTAAGAGAGACTGCAAAGGTGACCGGCTTCTATTTGTGTGTTTATTGTTTCATCAGCAGTCCTCTATTATCGTAATCACACTTGACATCTTTGGAACAGGGACGCTCAGCTCTATTTTAGTGGAACTACACAAAATGATCGGAATGTTGCATGCTCCAGACAACTACTTTTTTCCCAACATGCCTTGTTGATTTAGACAGAGCTGGGGGGACGTTGCTGCCAATGAAAGCATGGATCAATTTTAATTTAACACCTTCTCACAACTTTGTCTTCAGTTGTGATGTAATTATTAGCTCTGATCTGCTAATAATTGACATGCATTAGCAAGGAAGTTAGTTTTTTATTGTTTCCAAAAGAGCATCGATGGCAAGACACGTGAAACAAAAGCTGAAAGCTCACACCATTGTACAATTTCATATCGCGGGAAAATTATTTGTATAGTACATCAATTATGTAAATAAATGATGGAAGCTTGATAGCATTGCCAGAAGCCTCTTCATCATCTAGGTCCATGTGCCATGCACAAAATTATACTCCATCGTTCCTAAATATTTGTCTTTTTACAAATTTCAAATGGGCATATTTTAGAGTGTAGATTCACTCATTTTGCTTCGTATGTGTACTCCCTCCATTCCTAAATATTCTATTCGTCTTAACAGAGATTTCAACAAGTGACTACATACGGAGCAAAATGAGTGAATCTACACTCTAAAATATGTCCATATACATCTGTATGTGCCAGTCCATTTGAAATCTCTAAAAGACAAATATTTGAGAGAGAGAGAGAGAGTAGTCACTCGTTGAAATCTCTAGAAAGACAAATACTCCGGAGTATATTTAAGAACCAAGGGGGTAGTGCACAACCGCATGGGAGACTCAGCCCGGTCGTTGTGCCGCATTAATAGTGAGTAATGAGCAGTCAAATCATAAGCCCCACCTTTCCCACTATAAGTTGCTCTGAAGAAGCAACCATCAATACGCTCTTCTTTGAATCCGCTCATACTACTCCATCCGTCACTGTTTATACAGCGTGCTTCAGAAAAAAGAAAAAAAATCTGTGGGACCAAGGCGACTAGCGATCGGCCTGAAAAATAGCATTGGTAGTTATAGCACGGCGTTTATTACTAGAGGGAATAATGAGTACACACATGCATTCAGTGCTTCCACCCCGGGTACACACATGCATGCACTCCGTAGTAGTACAGTACATGGAGAGAAAATTGTGGACTTGATTGCGGTTACCACGCCCTAATTAATTGAGCATTATACCAAATGCGTCTAAAGTCTCTCTGGTGGTGGAAATGCATTGAGAGAAATGCATCATAATGAAGAGCGCCCTATAAACTGTGACGAAGGGTGGAGTAGTGTGAAGGTGCAAAACCAAGTAGGCGTACTACTGCGCTTGGCTCTTCGCCCCTTCGTGAAGTCGAACAATGATGGTACTCCGCATGTTGGGTACTACAGTGTATGCCTCTGACAATCTGACACCGAATGGACTGATGCATGTCCACCGAGGGTAGGTTTCATTAGTCAAAAGGCGTAAGCGAGCTTCACCTTGTCCTGCAAGCTTCTGCTCGTTCTGTGAGTTGACGGGACACACCAAAAAGCAGTGCTAGTCCATACTCCCTCCTTTCTGGTTAATATGGCTTAATCTTTTTTGCGGGTAAATGAGAGAGCTTTATTCATATATAAGCATTCTTAGGACGATCAGCCAAGACACTGGTCACTAGGAAGCAAGGTACCCCGCAAAAAAAGAAGTAGGAAGCGAGGTGTTTCATCAAGCCAGCTCTCGGCCACATTCAAAGTGCAGCAAGCACGGTTTGCACGAAGATGCGCCACAAGGTTTGCTGACCTGTTTACATGCTGAATAACAAAAAAAGAGGAAATATTACTGAGCGCTACTATTTGTAACAGGATATGAGCCAGAATTAAGCGATAATTGTGGCGAGTGTTCCATGCAATCAACTTCCATTATCACATGCAAGAACCCTCGAAGAGAACCAAATGTGTTGAAGATTGCTTTATTACATTTTAAAATTATAATAAGAGTGCAGACGCTCCTCCATCCGGTTCCTAGTACTAGTATAGTACGTACCTTTATGACCTATAGTAGTAGTACTAGTAAACTTTGCGCTTGGCTGTTCGGGAAGTCGAACAATAATAGCACTAGTAGTATAGTGTATGCTTCTGGCAATCTAACACCGAATTAACTGTTGCATGTCCACCGCCTCAGCGAGGGAGATCTTGCATTAGTCAAAAGTTTCTTCTTGTCCTGCGAGCCACCGCGCGCAAGCTTCTCCCGCCCTGCAACCTTCTCCTCGTTCGGCAAGTTGACGGGACACAACCTTCTCCATGCTGCCTCCTCTCCGGTTAATATGGCTTAATTTCAAATGAGATAAATACACTGTCTGTCACTGTATATTTGTAAAAATACGGTCAGTGGACTTCATAATGCGCTCATTGCACTCAATACATATATTTCTCGATGTCCATACCGTCACTAGCTCACCCTGACTGAGTATGTGTGTGCATGCACATGTAGGTTGAGCACTTGAGCGTGACCGTGTGTGTTCTGTCGTGTGCTCGGACATGCATGCATCAGGGTGTCGCGCGTGTTTTTGCGCCCATGTGTACGTGTGACTGTTGCATACACGTAGGGGGAGTACGTGTAGGGGCCACTAAGGAGCAGTCAAATCACACAGTAAGTTAGTCAGAAGAAGCAACCATCATTTCACTCTTAAATGGCACGTATGCAATATAAAATGGTTGATACGGAGAGAAAAAGAAAACCACTATATATACACTAGCAGGAGCCTAAGCTACAATCCTGCTTGCTTAGGGTGCTCTCTTCACAAGCATAGAACGATGGGCCTGATCCCGTAGCTGGGGGAGGGGAACAATGTTCTGCGTAGACGCGGTCGACATCGGCGAGGGAGAAAACCCACAGTCGGTGCGTCCCAATCGGGGGTCACCGCGGTATGGGCCAATGTCGCGTCCCAACCGCCCTTCTAGCTATAGCCCGACGTCCTAGGTAGTCCATCTTCCTTTTGGAGCCGGCTTGCTCCACTGCCGTAGCTCCATCTCCATGTCGATCTTTCTCTACTTCTACCGGCTTCTACTTGTGATGAGTTTATGTCTCATGAACTAGTGCCAGTACTATTATTCTAATCACACTTCTTCAATATCTTTGTCATCAGGGATGCTCAGGTCGATTTTAGTGGAACTGCACAAAAGCATCATATGATCCGAGGGTGCCAGCCGTCTTTCCTTCGACGGGTTCTACCTAACCAGGAAATTAAATCATGTTTAGGGTTTAGGGTTTAAGTCGTAGTGACCCCATCAGTAGTTTTTCTATCATACACGCCCTCGCAACTTTTTTTCTTTAGTTGTGAAGTAAATATTGGCTATGATCTATGAATCATTGAGATGCATCAGCATGCGTGTTAGTTTTCCTTTGTATATGATGGAATGTTGTAACGGGGCAACCTTGGAATAGGAATGAAAATGGAGTGGAAATTTTTTCGTTTTTCCGGAGAAAAAATGGAAACGGAGAGAAACCAATGTTTCGTTTCGTTGGATCGCGCCATCGAGCAAAACCAACGTTTAAATCATGTCTGGCGTGTTCGTGTCTCCCCTCCTCCACGGCTCGACCCCACACGGTCGCTCGGCATGCCACTCATTGCAAACTGAGTAGTATACCATAACTTTCCCGCCTACTTGTCGATGGATCGCACCATGGAGTACTAGCACTACTGGGAGAGATTGACGAGTTGGGGGAGGACAGCTAGCTGTAGCACGGACTCCCAAGAACTTACTACTGGAAGAGATCGCGCATGTTGTAGCCGGCTATTGCGACCTTTGAACGCGGAGCAGCCGCGTGCACCCGGAAGCGGCGCGGGCGACACTCTCTCGGCCAGTGCGTCGCAATCAATGCCGGCGCCAGTGAGAGGCCGCATCCGCTCTGGCCGGGCATGAATGCGGCACTGACCGTTCCGGGCGGGAAGCACGCGCGGGTGATGAAGAGGGTTCAGGTTGGTCAGGACCGGCCGTGGAAGCGGCCCAGACGTGCGCAAACAATAGATGTTGTACGTTAATATTGCTGCGTATATAATTAACAACGTAAATAATGTGCCAGTTGGACAAATATGATTGGAGATGGAGATCGAAATGGAATTTTACGTAAACACGGATATGCATGTCTATGTCTATGTGTGTGTGCGCGACGACTCTCGCGACCTGGAAGCGGGGGCGTGTTTTTGATCGAGTTTTCGTTCTTGGTACGTTAGAAAATCAGTTTGTCTAATTCACATCTAGATGTTATTTAAGGATATCACATCTAAGCTCTCACAAGTATATAATGTAGCAAGAAGAAACAAAAAAACTAGGAAAAGACCACAAACAGAGTGGACATCAACTTATATGTGACATAACTATGTCACATCTAGATGTGTCCTAGACAGACCCTTAAAAAATTGTCCGCCAGTTTTCGTTTCGTTTTTCCGGGAACGCGCGTATTCTATTTAAAACCACTGCTATGGAGATTTTTTTTACTCCATTATAGCCTCTTGTTTGACAGAGTTTCTCGCGTCTCGCTCTCTCACCCTCTCCATATCAAAACAAGATGACAATGTCCACTCTATCTCTCTCCTCACCGGTGGTCACAAATCCGGCCGAATCCCGTCCGCTACGGGAGGTGAGGAGGTGCAGCGTTGACGTTGTTGCTGTCGGCGACGGAGGAAGCCGATGCGCATCGTCCTCTCGGAGCAGGCGCTGGCGCAGACGAAGATCCTCCGCACCCTTGTTCGCTGCCGTCATGTGGGCAGATCCCGCCCGCCCGCCTAAACGACATCTCGCCCACCTCAGGTATAACTTCTTGTACTGGTCCAGCTCCCCAGGTTGCTGCGTGCGGGTTTTCTTCTATGCGACTACTCCCCAGCTCCCCATGCATAGTAGCTACGGTTCGTCGCCTGGTCCAACATCACCCACTAGTACTATTATAGAGGAAATGCCACTCAAAAAGTTGTCCTAATTTATGCCTCGGTGGAGGTATACATGTTGTTTCGACAAAAAGTACATGGTGGTTGTGCGGTCATTGTCCATATGGTGGTAGTACTATCACTGGTTAAATGAAGAAATGCTTTTTTTCTCAGGTATCCTGGTTTAGTTCCCATCAAGATAATTATGATGCTTCTGTTTGTTGGTGTAATTTTCATTAATTCTTATTGACAATTGAGATGTCGTTGCTAACCCTTTTTTATATTTTTGGAAACAGCGATGCGTGTCTCCATACCCGGGCATGTCTTCCTCAATTTTAGTGGAACTGCACAAAATTGGATGGCCATTCTTGTTCCGCCTCACTGTCCTCTGCCACGTAGTTCTTCCTTCCTCGAGGTTGATTACTGAGAAGAAACAGACCACAGTGAGGATTTGTCGAACTTCTTAGGTGCCTCACCCAAACTTGATGCCAAACGGATGATGCATCACCATGATGACCTATCGATGCTCATGGTTGCGCCTCATGGTTGCGTCGGCTGGTGAAGCTGATCGATTTTCGATGAAAAACAAGTTGTCTTCCATCAGTGCTCTTTGCTTGTTACGCACAAAGATGATATCCTTCGTCAGTTCACCTTGGTTGCGTTGGAGACGCAGTCGTCTTTCACGTTGGTGCAATTTTCACTAGGGTTTTACGGCAGGTGGGCCCAAAATGTGGCTGGCTCACCTGTCATATAGCCAAAAGCAGGTGCAGTGAAGGCACCGGAGCTCAGTCCGTACTACAGTAGTATATATATAAGCGGGAGCCTCAGCGCTTGTTCGCTAGGGTTTGCACTCTCGACACACTCGCCGCACTACATATATGTCACTCCCTCCATTCCGAATTACTTGTCTTAGATTTGTCTAGATACGGAGGTATCTAGCACTAAAATGAGTCTAGATACATTTGCTAGGGTTTGCTATATTCAAAGTCTCTCACCCTCTCTTCACCAGATCTAAACAAGACTGCGTTGGCCTCTTGTCTCTCTCTCCCCGCTCACAGCTGGTGAAGGAGGCGTCTGTATCCCGTCGCACCGGGAAGGGGAGGAGGTGCAGTGTTCACTCTATCACCGTCGGCGAGGGAGGCAATCCACTGTCGGCTGCGCTGTTCTCTTTCACCCAGCGCCTGTGCGGGAGGGCCACCGACCCCTTGTTCCTCGCTGTCGTACTTAGTGTGGGCAGATCCGGCCTCCCGCCGCACGCCTTGCCACATCCCGACAACCCTAAGGTATAAGTTTCTTTGAAACCGTCGTTGCTCTAGCTGCATGTGGATCTTTTTCGATCTATAGTCGAATCTAGGTCTTGGTTCAAAGAGGAATGAAGGGTGCGGTGGGCTGGAGCAAGAATCTAGGACGTGGTTCGATGAGGAAAGGAGGGGCGGAAAGTAGTATAGACTGGCTATCCAGCCGCTTTGTAGGTCGAAAAGGGAAAAGGGGGTAACCCAGTACACACATCTGTAAGGAATCGATCTCTTTGTTGAAAAGGGAAAGAAACTGGGGGGTCGGGTAGTTTGTGCACGACTAGATTTGCTGCCCTCACATAGGAAGAAGGTTCAAAGAGAACAAATATGGGACCAACGCATATATGCTGCTTGGCTACATACTCTGGATCACCCATTTATACGTGTGGACGCACATGGTGCTGGCATGTCCCATGCAGCTATTTTGCTGTTGTTAATCTCAGAATTAACTACTGATCTGTTTTAAAAGAATTTGTCTGTTAATATGAATCAATGCAACCGTTTTAGAAATGCCACTGTCCTATACTTTGTTTTCCATCAAGATAAGGTAGATGCTTCTTTTTGTGGCCGCATGTTTCATCCTCCTTTATTGGCCAGTAATTGTTTTCTTTTTTGCCTCTTAAAACAGGGATATCTATTCAACTTGTTGCTATAGAAAACTTAAATGTCACACCGGCTACTTTGCTTGATTTCAGTGCAACTGCACAAAACTTGATTGGATTTCCTATTCATGTTAGTAGATTCGTATTTTATGTTGCTCGTCTCATGAAAGGTCAGTACAGGCCTTCATCCACATGATTGTGCAGTGTGCTTTGAGATGTTGTGCTACTTGTATTGGCACTGTTTTAAATAAATGATGAATTGAAGCTATTGTATTGCTGTCTTTTCCCATTAATAGTGAACAAAAATGGGACCAACCCAGACATGATGCTTGTTGCTTTGTTACAACAAATTCAGCATCACCCCCTTTATAAGCCAGTAATTGATGCCACTCTCAGAATTAACTACCGAATCTTATTTCAAAACTGCAACACTTGTTAGGGATTGGCGGGATTACCATTTTTGTGGCCGCATGTTTCATCCTCCTTTATTAGCCAGTAATTGATTCCTTTTTTGCCTCTGTTTATACAGGGATATCTATTCAACTGGTTGCTATTGTGACATTTTGCTTCGCTACGCGAAACACTTTGCTTGATTTCAGTGCAACTGCACAAAACGAGATTGGATTTCCTATTCGTGTTGGCAGATTCGTACATGATCTTGTGTGCGTCATGACAGGTTGGTACTTGCCTTCATCCACATGATCGTGCAGTGTGTTTTGAGATGCCGTGCTACTTGTATTGGTACTGTTTTAAATAAATGATGAATTGAAGCTGTTGTATTGCTGTCTTTTCCCATTAAGTAGTGAACAAAAATGGGACCAACCCAGACATGATGCTTGTTGCTTTGTTACAAAAAATTCAGCATCACCCCCTTTATAAGCTTTGTCGTTCTTTATACATGTTGAAACAAGGCATTGTTAAGATAATGTCTCAGTCAATATGAATGAATCACACTTATGGAGAATTGCTACTCTCCTGCTTTGTTTCCCATTAAGATAAAGTAGATCAGCAGATGCTTTTCTTCTGGGAGTACAAGTCATCAACCGTTATTTCTTAGTAATTGTTTCCCTTATACCTATTTTTGCTTACAGTGATATCAAAATTAAAGCTCGGTTTTATTCCGACTTTGATTTTAGTTGAACTGCACAAAAGGAGCCAATGTGTAAGGCAAACTGCTGCATTACTGGGTCTAGTTGGTTGTTCCACTTTGCAGAAAGAAGCAGTCATTGTTTGCGCTACATTATAGAAGGAATGACTGAGAAGCTTTACAGAGTATTATTAGACACTGGTGACATGACTAGTCTACAGAGACCATTGGCAATTTAACAATACGTGGAGTGCCCTGGGCAAAAAGTGCCCAAACAAGTATAAAAGCTACGACAGGACTCCATGATCATAGGCATTACATATTTTGAATGGGAAAAGCTTGTCAAAGTTTAATCATTGATGTTAGCAAGAAGACGTTAGTTTAATATATTGGAATTGGAAAACCTTGTCAAAATATGCTCATTGATGTTAGCCAGAAGACATGCATTTGATATTTTTGAGTGGGACGCCCTTGCTATGAGCAGCATCGAGTGTTTTTTCCTATTCCTGTGTTCAGTTTAGAAGTAAATAGTTACTCTACTGAGATATTCCTGTGTTAAGAGTTTGTTCTGAATATTGTCTAGGTAATGCCAGGCCTTGTGTTTGATTGCAAAGTTGATCTTGGAATGTTGTGGCATGCGGCATCACGAGCTGTTCACCGTGCCTCCTGAGAATAATGCTTCGTATTATTTTGCATGTCGATCTAATGCCAGTGATTTGCTTGTTAAGAAGATCATCCTCTTCTGTTATTTCCATGCTTAAGAAGTTCATCGTCTGATGTTTCATTCATAGCCTATACGACAAGTCGGGTAGGTTAGATGTGAAACCATATGATCTTCCGACCAACTCATGATATTAGGCCGTGATTGGATCGTCATTTTCCAACCAAAACCGCTTGTAAAACTGACACTTGTAAATTAAAGCAGATGGTCTCGGGCGAAGGCGCTTGGTTGGTCGATTTTGACTAGTAAAATATCGGAAGTACTTGACACACGATAAAAACGTTGAACGACACTCGGATGGTTGCTAATCCAGCCGTTAGCTACTGTTTCAGCCTTGCCCATGGATGGCATGATACGCACGTCGTGCATGTATCGTTTGGTAATGTCGTCCATATAGCAGTGCTTGTAAAATATACACTGGTCTCTCAAATTACACGCGTAACCCGCCGGTTTTACTTACAGACCTCAGGCCCTCGGTTTCATTACGCCTGTATTTTACGCGTTGTTTTCGATGACGAGTAAATTACACTTGTATGTTAATACAGGTTTGAAATAAACTAGAGCTCCCAAGCGCGGCCTTACCGTTTCATGCCGTCTCAGTTTCTCGAAGGTGCTCATAGGTGTCCGATGATCCTGGCTTCCTGAATGAGTACCGGGCGCTGTATCAAACCATCCGTAGGGCCCGCGAGGCCCTCTCTGTTGTCCTTCGAGTTGTTGCGCTCGCCGTGGCGCCGAGCATTGTTAACATCGTCAACGAACATGAGGATTCTGGAGATGACTTTATTTTGACTGGATGACACTAGGGACCCACTAGGGCCATAGCCGTACGTACGCAAGTGCCTTCTTATTATGTACAACTATATATTTTTTGCTTTCTCCTGGTTTCGTGACATCACGGTCCCACACCATTGTCAACCTATGTAGTCAATATAAACGAGAGAATTGCACAAGGTGCGGCCGACAGCTGGGACCAAGCAGCTCGAGCAGTATTTGTGTTTTTGAGGCATGAGCACTGTAGAGTTTTTCTTGGCGAAGATTTCATTGTTGTTCAGAGGAGAGCAGGGTATTAACTGGGCGGGCTGTGGCCCGTCTAGCCCAGGCCAGATATCCAGCCCAGATACTAATTTTTTCAAGATGAAAATGGCTAGCCCAGCTATACGTCTTTTTGAGGAATACCCAGGCAAGGTCAACATGTTATTCTCCGCCCCACTAGGCTGCAAATCTTTCCTAGGAGGGATGCATTAGGCTTAATAGGAAAGTGGGCTTTAAAAAATAATAAATGGGATGTAATTATAAAAATTGGGCAGTAACTATAAAAAAATGCACCAAACACGAAATTAGTTTATAAAATATTATTTATGGATTTTGAAAATCTTAAATTTTCATTGTTGCGCGCGCAATGTTTCGTTGGATTTTTATGTAATACAAATTTATATTTAATCTGACTAGAAATTTCGGGATAAAAATATTTCGGAGCCCATCAAAATGTGGGAAATTTTATTGAATTCTGTCTTCAATGGTTGGTTGAAATTATTAATCATTGTCCTAGCTAGAAAATGGGCTGTACTTTTAACAAACTTTAGTGGGTTGTTGTAAATTCCATTAGAATTCCAAAATGGGTTGTACATTCTTACAAAACGCAAATGGGATGTAAGTTCTCTGCCACACACTTGTGGGCCTACTAAGTGACGCGTCCCCCCAAAAAATAAGTTGACATGTATGCAAGGCTTTGCCAACTTATTATAGTCAACACACGGTTCTAGCAGCAGTGGCCGTTGGATGTCTATCCAACGGATGTCGTGCTTCTTCTTCAATCTCGGATATTCTTAGCTTCGGCTGCCCAAAAAATGATTCCTCCCCCTGACATCTGGGGCGCACCGTTTCGGAGGCTGACCTGTGGGCCTACTAAGTTGGAGCGTACCAAGGGCTTTGTCAACTTAGTCAATAATAAACGTTTCTAGCTTCGACCGTACGATGTCCATCCAACGGCCGTAGTGCTTCTTCAACCTCTAGTCTTCTTGGTCCATCCGCCCAAAGCAGCGCCGATCGTGTCGCCTGCTCCTGCCTCCTGTGGCCGGCTGTGCTGCTGCGGAGGCCTCACCGCCCCCATACTACTCCCACCGCTGGCCAGGTCATCCCGCCACTCACCCACACCCCCTGTTATTCTACGGCGACGGCAGCCTCTCACCGCAGCCGAACCAGCGAACCCTCGTACTCCTCTCCACGCGGGCTTCCACTGATGTGTCTTCCCCGGCTCCGCGTCGTCCCCTTCCTAGGCCTCGCCGTCGTCCAGACCACCACCCTGGTGCTCTCGGCGCGGCGTGGTCAACGTGGTCAACGACCGACTTCCATCGGAAGAGTACTGTACATGGAGAGGCTGACAGCTAGGTCCAGGCGGCCGCATGGAAGTGCCTCCTTATTACGTGCAAAATAATTATTCCTCCACCTTACAGCAGGGACCCACCGGACGGGCCACCTTATTTCGCGAAAAAAACGTTTCCCCCTGACTGCTCGGACCCACCGGACGGGCCAGCGTATTTCGCGAAAAAACGTTCCCCCGCTGTCAGCTCGGACCCATCGGAAGTGCCTCCTTATTACGCACAAAAAAAATGAATACTCCCCCTGCTAGCTGGGACCCACCATGGTGGGAGGCTGACTTGTGGCCTACTAAGTTGACTGGGATGGGGGCCTTTGTCAACTTTAGTCAATATGAACGATTCTAGCTCCAGTGACCGTACGATGTCCATCCAACGGTCGTAGTGCTTCTTCAACCTCTGGTCTTCTTGCTCCAGCCGCCCAAAGCAGCGCCGGTCGTGCCGCATGCTCCTGCCTCCCGTGGCCGGCTGTGTTGCCGCGGAGGCCTCATCGCCCCCTACTATTCCCACTGCTGGCCAGGCCCTGCGGCGACGGCAACCTCACACCGCAGCCGAACTAGTGAACACTCGTACTCCTCTCCGCGTGGGCTTCCACTGCCGCATCTTCCCCGGCTCCCTATCGTCCCCTTCCCAGGCTTCGCCGTCGTCCACCGCCCTGGTGCTCTCGGCGCGGCGTGGTCAACATGGTCAAGGAACGACTTCCATCGGACGTGGACTATATGTGGAGAGGCTGACAGCTGGGTCCACGGCCGCAGCAAGGAAGTGCCTCCTTATTACGTGCAAAATAATTATCCCTCCACCTGACAGCGGGGACCCACCGGACAGGCCACCGTATTTCGCGAAAAAAAATGTTTCCCCCCTGACTGCTGGGACCCACCAGCTACACCTTCGCACGCAAGGAAGTGCATCCGGGCAAAAAAAAAACAAAACGATTCGCCCCGCTGACTGCTGGGACCCACCAGCTACATCTTCGCATGCAAGGAAGTGCCTGACAGTCGGGACCCACCTGGTCGAAGCGCACGTAGCATTGTCATTCTGGTCGCGAACGTGTACGTACATATATACTGGTTGATGTAGAGGCGCGCACGTGTCCTAGTAGAGGCGCGCACGTAGCATGTACATGTACGTACAACGGCCAGGCTGCAAGAAAGAAAATACGGCCACGTATGTGTACATACGGGCGGGGTCTCGAACGCCTACTCCCACATACGTACGGCCAGGGCTCGTGTACATGGCTGGGTCGGAACGGAGAAACAACATCGTCGTTGTGTTCATGGGGAGGCAACAGAATGCGTCGTGTTCATGGAGAGGCAACGGAATGCGTCGTGTTCATCGGGAGGGCTTGGACGGAACGGGCGATGGAAACGAGGCCTGGTGTACCGCAGAACGGAGGAAACGGCCTTGTGTTCGACCGACCACATTCGAAACGGGATCCTGTTCATCGGGAGGGGTCTGGCGTACCGCAAAACGGAGGAAACGAACCTCCTACGGTCGAAACGGGGGTCCTGTTGATTGGGAGGGGTGTGGCGTACCGCAAAACGGACGAAACGGACTTGTGTTGGAGCGCTACGGTCGAAACGGGGGTCCTGTTCATCAGAAGGGGTGTGGCGTACCGCAAAACAGGACTCCACGGGATACTGTTCATCTCCACCGTCGACCCCCTCCAGCCTCAACGAGCTACTGTTCATCCACCGTCGACCTCCTCCAGCCTCCACCTACGACTGTTCATCCACGGGCTTCTGTTCATCCAGCCTCCATCGCGTGCTACTCCACCGGCTACTGCTCAACCACCCCTCTCCACGGGCTCCTTTTCAACCACCCCTCCATGGGCTACTTTTCATCCTGCCCTCCACAGTCTACTGTTCATCCTGCCCTCCACGGGGTGGTCCTATTCATCCAGCCCTCCACGGGGTCCTGTTCATCCAGCACCAACCGGCTCGATCGATCGGGGTCCTGTTCATCCAGAGGCAACACCACGGGGTCCTGTTCACCC